>NC_047679.1:48980914-49188494 GCF_011762505.2 Arvicanthis niloticus | reverse complement strand
GTTGGCCTTGAGGGCCCTGTATGTGGCAAAAGAGAACCCATCCCCACCCCACACCCCAGCCTCTAAGATCTAACAGGATAGGAGATCTTGGATAATGACAATGTGATTTAAAGGAGAATAAAAAGCCTGTCAACTGAAATTGGAGGGAAGCAAAGGTTTTGCTAAGGGAATAGTCTGACCGTTAGCTGGTTTGACTACTGGACACATCCAGTGCTATTTGCATTAGCTGCTCATTTCTCTTTCACTCTCTCAGTGAAAGGAGCCTAGCCCTGAGTTTTACTTAAAGATGCGATTTTGGTTGTGTTTAGAGTTCACTTATGAGTGGAGCAGGCTACTGCTTATCAAAGGGGTAGTCACGACAGTAAGCATGAGTTGTTCACTGTTAACAGTGATGAAAACGTAGATGCATAGGAGTGAAAATGTTTTGAGAATATGACTCAGAATGTAAAAAAATATACAATAAAATATACAAATGGGTAGACAGAAGCCATCGGGGCTCTTCATTTTTAAGGTGAAGCTCAGTGAGCAGAAGAGAAAAGTGGGTACACTAAATATCCACCTAGTTGGGGAAGAAGCATGTACAGCAGAACCACATCTCTCACCTCAAAGGTGACAGGAGCTAGTTTTGTCTTCACCCAAATGTGCGTGATCACGGTCTTTGAAGACAGATTCAGGTTACTTCAAGTTCCATATTCCCATGTGGCACAGGCAGATCAAACTATTATAATTCCAGTACCAAGAAGAGTCATGAGTCAAGGCATTTTTCAAATACACTCCTGAAGACATCATGTGGGTAGTTTATGCAATGTGGGGAAATCTCTGCTATAGGCCTGAGATGCTACCTGATGATAAGCACAGCCCTCAGCTTGGTGTAAGCCAGTGGTCTGCTAAGTTACCACATTTCCAAGTCACCGGTGAGTCACAAGGATGTGATGTCAGTCACAGAATGAGTGGACTATGTGTATCAAGGGGGCTAAAGTTAGCCTGAGCTGAGGAGTCATTGACCTGTGTACCTGAGACTCTCCAAGCTCTCTTCAGTTTTTGAAATTCTAATCAGTGAATAGGCTTGCAGGCTTGGGTAAGCTGCTGTTCTTTCCAGAACATTTATTCTTGGGAGGGAAGCAATCTTGAGACAAACTCCACAGCAGTCTTTCTGCTGGGGACAGAATAAGGTTCAGAACTGTTTCTGCAGATTTCCAAATTGGCCTCCATCAGTGACTAAGTGAATCACTGAGCTGAATGCAAAGTGTCCAGTGCTGGTGGTGATGTGGATGGAAATTTAATGTAGAGCAAACACTGAGGAAGGGATCCAGGCAAGAATGACAGGCTGGAGTCGCTAAGGTGACCCGTACTGAGTGCTGGACAGAATCATTTTGTTGTCTGACACTATTATTTTCTTTCAAAATTTCATACATGAGAGCTGTATTTTCATGGTTTCAATCCCCAAATGCCCCCTTCAACATCTGAGGTTGGCCGCTCTCTGCCTCTCAAGCACACTAGAAGCACTGGATAAATACCTACAAACACTTGATTGTACAAAGAGGAAACTGACATATACAGAGGTGGGATGATCACAGCTAACAATTTAGCTGATCCCGGGGTTCCCAAAGGAGGAGGTAGAGAGAAGACTGAAGGAGTTGAAGGTGCTTGTGGCCCCATGGGAGAGCAACAATACCAACCAACCAGAGCTCCCAGGGACTAAACAGCCTAGCCTGGGAAGCACATAGGGAGGGACCCATGGCTCCAGCTGTATATGTAGAGGGGGATGGACTTGTGGGGCATCAGTGGGCAAGGAGGGCCTTAGTCCAGTGAAGGCTGGATGTTCCAGTGTTGGGGAATTCGAGGGTGGGAAGGTGGGAGTGGGTGGAGGGGTGGGGCCACACCCTCATAGAATTAGGAGGAGGGAGGATTCCATAAAGGGTTTCAGTGGGTGTGTGGGGAAGGGGGATAACATCTGAAATGTAGATAAAGTATCCAATAATTAAAAACAGAACAAACAAACAAACAAACAAACAATGAGTCAGATAATGGAACTGGCTATCACAGTTGAACATTTCAGACTTTTTGGCAGCAATTTCACATTACCCATATTACTGGGATTCCTTATAATTGTCAAGGACAAGAGATTGTGGAACCGGCCCATGTAACTTGAAAACAATACGTTCATAAAATAAAAAATGGAGAAATATATCCCTGTACACCACACATTTATTTAAACCATGTTCTTTAAAAAAAAAAAAAAAAATGGATGCCAAGGAAGTTTCTGCCGAATGTCTATGGCACTTTACAACTAGGCATACTTATGCATAGGTGAAGGGAAAGATCCACTTACTGGCATATGGCATGATCCTGATCAGGTATTAAATATGGGGAAGAGGGCATGTTTGTGTTTTTTTCTACAGGATGCTGAAGGAACATGGTGTCTGCCAGAGCGACAGATGAGACATGCTGATGCCAGGACAAAGAATGATGCTGGCCTGTGAGCTTGCTGAGTGCCCTGACAATGGTGACTGGGAAGCTGTATTGGACATATGTTTCCTGACCCACCATTGCTTAACTATAACCAAGATGGGACAAGCTGCTTTGCCTCAAGTTTTTAGACCTTGTGGGACAGAGAATCAAAAAGAGAAATTATAATGTCTCTTGTATTTTTCTTAAAGGTGACCAGCTACTGGGACTCAATCATGGACTGGTCTAGAAATCAATCCAATATTGGAAATAAAGTCTTCATTTGGAAGGCTGGTTCTGGACATTTTCAGAGACATACTTGGAAATTAGCTGTAGTTCTCTATGATGTTATGTTAGCAAGAGATAAAGTTGAGACCTGATCTGGATTTCAAACAGGTGTTAGCACATGTGTTAGGGCTCTTTTGATGTCAAGTTAAAGTGACTTTTGTTTCTTTCTAAAGTATTTAATGTAAGTTGCATTGATTGTACACCTTCTAATTGTTCAATTGTGTGTTGAAATCCAGCATGTCAGTTACGGAGGTCTACCAACCAGGTTTTATTTTATTGCACTGAGTATCACAGAACCTGGGTATTCTAAAAATAGCTTGCAAGGAAGAAATGAGTCAGGCTTTAAGCAGAAGCAAGAGGGTAGTGGGCTTGATTATTGCTGGTATAACAGCTTTAATTACATAATTGCTAGCACCACTGCTTCTGCAGCTGCTTTGACACAAGAAGTTATGACAGATAATTTTGTTAATCATTTAGAAAAAATGTTACTAATGTGTTGAATATTCAAGAGGATTTAGATAGGCATTTGGAACAATGGATTGATGCTCTTTATCTTAGTCACATTATGGGAAGGAGGTTCATAGTTTAAAACTAAGGAACCATCTCCAGTGTCATGCCAACACCAGTAGATTCATGTTAGTTCTAAAATTTACAGTGGTAATCATTATAATTAGGAAAAAGTTTAAAGATACTTGCAGTGAATTTGGCATAATTCTAACACCTCTCTGGATGTTTTAACTTTACATACTGAGTCTATCAATTTGAAGACTACTGATCTGCTGAGCATTGATGAGGCATATACTACTGATAAAATTGCCCATGGCTTGAGGTCAGTATATCGATTTTGGTCAAACTTCAAGAAGGACATATATAGCTTGATCACCTTAGCCCTTTTTGTCCTGGGAATAGTTTTACTCCTGCTCATCATGTTAAAGCTTGACTTCTACAACATAAACATGTTGGCAGCCAAAGGACATGGCTAGAACCTGAAAATGGACCCCCAGACAGAGTTATTAAATTAACAGGCTGGCAAGCCAAAGGCAGGTAAGATTCTGCACAGAGCCTTAGCAATCTGAGGCAGAAGTGCTTTGCTTTTAATGATGCATATTCCTCGACAGGTAAGGAAGGCATTCTTGTCAGAACAAACTAAGACAGACTGAGTCTTGTTAATGAAATAAAAAATGGGGAGAGGTGAAGAGCTTTTGGGGCTGCTTGGCAGGAATATGACATAGACCAAGGACAAGGAAGTAGGCTTCAGCCAGGAATCTGACTTTAGGCTAGAACAAAGGATTAATTTCAGGCAAGAATCTAAATATTAGGCTAAAACAAAAGCATTAATTTCAGGCAGAAACTAAATTTTAGGCTAGAACAAGGAAGTAGGCTTCAGACATGAAAATGACTTTGGGCTAGGACAGGGAAGTTGGCTCACATATTTTGGCCGTCCTGATGAAGCCCTTAGAAACAGTGATCATGGGAGTGTTCACCGAACTTTGTTTATTGCCTTGCTTGTTCTTTGAGTATTCATGTTTATTGTCTTGCTTGTTTCTTGACTGTTTGCATCTACTGTATTGCTAGTCCCTCAATCTAGAAACCAGCCTCAATACTTCCATGTAATTAAAATGGTATAAAAGCAAAAGGGAGGAGAGGGGAGGGTATAGGGGGTTTCTAGGGAGGGAAAAGTGGGAAAAGGATGACATCTGAAATGTAAATAAATAAAATATACAATTTTTAAAAGAAAAAAAGAAAGCTAATACAATAGAAACCTCTTAAAATATAAACATATATGATGTCAATTTAAATGAACTTGCTAAACATTGGAGAAGACAGAGCCCAAACAAGCCATCTCTTGTCACCAAATGAAGCCTACTGTATCGAGATTGTGTTATATCTAATGGAGTAATTGGCCAACAGCCCCCCCCCCCCAACCAGGAATCACCAAACAACCTAGGCTGTAGCCAAGACTGTTGGTTGCTGTACACAAACTGACATCCTGGTATAATCTTAACTAAGAAAAAGACCTCAAGAAGGAAAACTTAAAATTAGGAGCACCTTCTTAATGGTCAGGACTGCATTTCGGTGACTGTTGAGGCTGAGAGAAAGCAGGTTCAGGGGCAGGTTTTGATATTTAGTTGGACTTAAGGACTCAAACAAAAAGTAAAATGCAATACTAGGGCTATAGCTGAGGAATCAAGATCTCCATCCATCTTGTGTAAGGTATGTGTTCAAACCCTGAGAGCACATAAACACACACACACAAACACACACACACAGAGAGAGAGAGAGAGAGAGAGAGAGAGAGAGAGAGAGAGAGAGAGAGAGAAGAGAGAAGAGGGAGAGAGAGACACACACACACAAACACACAGAGAGAAAGAGAGAGAGGGAGAGAGAGAGAGAGAGAGAGAGAGAGAGAGAGAGAGAAGAGGGACACAGAGACAGAGACAGAGACAGAGAGAGGAGGGACACAGAAACACAGAAAGAACCATTCTTCTTAGCCTCTTCAGTGATGCTCGTAGAAATTTGTGTTTGTTTAGGGATAAATGCTTGGTGTGGGATAAACTATCAGAGACTGATAGCTGACTGTCCTCAGACTAGAGATTACCCTTAGATATTCTTCAATTGGTGGCCTAATGAGGTGGCCTTGTGAGGGTCCACTCAGTCATGGTGGGTTTAACTTGTGTTATCAATGTACAGGCATGTATAGGCAAAAACATTGCTAAGATTTCATGGCTGACACTCTTGTCATATAGAGAAGACACAATCTCTTTGAAGTCATCATGATCATCTAGATTTTCTAATTATTTACCCAAATACTATCCTGTTTGGGGACAAATCTTTCATCTTTCATCTTTCATCCTGGAGCACACACATAGACACAGGACACAGTCTATTTGTCCCCTGTAGAATGCCTAAGACCTCTCAAATTACAACTTCCACCAAAGTCCAGCATATTAAACCTATGAGCTTTCTGGTGGTTCCTTACAGGAATATGGGTGAGGGGTTGCTTACAGGAGCAGAAATGACTCAAAGACAGCTGCATGACAAAGGGCCACCACCAAGGGTCTGAGTGACAGCTCACAAACCTGGGAACCTAAGTCACAAGGCACAGCCTGCAGGCAGCTCATCAGTTTGGAGAATGTCCCTTCCCACTGACTCACTTGGTGTGAATCTCTTTCAGGAAGTTCAGCTGCTTTCTGCTTCTTCCAGGCAGTCGGTCTGGTCTCAGAGTCTTTGCAGCTTGACTGTCTGAGAGCTACTCTCAGATCTCAAAATTACACTAGCAGGGAGGAGTTAGTGAATCCAGTCAAGTCCTGAAACTACTTTGAGAGACCCCAGCCCATTGCTCTCCCCCTGGAACACCCTGAAACCTATGGCAAGTTTCCTGAGCCTTAGGTTTAGGGTTGTATTGTACACGTACCAATCTGGGGTGGACACCACAGGGTGGGTAAGTTGTTCCCAGAGCTTTGAACAGTTGAGCATTTCTGTCAGGATCTGAGTGCTGCAGGAAGGCGCTTCATTGATGAGCAGTGAGAGTTACATTTACCTCAAGTGGAAAGGTAAGAGGGCTTTGGAAGTCAGTTGTGTTGGAGGGTGTTCTTGTTGGAACTTTGACTGAAGCAGACAGAGGTGAAAGGCTAAGGCAGACTAGCGAAGAAATGTCTTGTCAAAGCAGACACAGGCAAAGGATGTTCTGCTAAAGTACATGAAAGGATACATGATACAGAATACTTCACTAAGGACACACATGTATCGGTCCACTTTACATTGTGTAGTTGACTTTCATTTACTGAGTCTCCATAGAGAGGAACCAATCAAAACACTTCCAGTGGTGTGCTGCAGCTGCTTGCTGCTTCAGCAGACTCGAGCTGACTGACAGAGTGATGTCAGCTGAGACAGACTCACTGGCTGAGGCCAGACACATGGTGAGGCAAGCCCAGTGCAGGACAGGTGATGTTTGGAGGGAGTATAAAAAGGATGCAGTGGACAATGACAGAGGCCGAGCTTTGCTTGACTTCATAGCTAAACATATCTTCATTGATCTTCTCTTCATTGAGAGAGGCGTAGCCAAGAAATTTTCTGGCATTCCTCCCTTGTCCCTCCCTCCTCCTGACCTCTGCTGAAGCTGAGGCCTGGCTGTCTCTGCTCAGTATTGCCACCTCTGCTGATTCATGTTTGCTAGCCTGACTGTGCTGAACTGGACTGCTTGTGGATATATGAAGTGTCTGTTAGTGGATCTAGCTGCTGCTGCTGACCTGGGACTGAACTGCTGATTTCCAGACAACACGCATAGGAGTCTCTCTGAAGAACCATTTCCAAACCGACCAACTTCCCAGGTAACCTTTAGTCTCCATGACCCCTGGTGTGTGAGAGGCTTCATGCATTTAAAAACCATCAATTCTAAGTTTAATAGACTTAGAAAAAATTACACTTACCTGTGGATATAAAGATAGGCATTCAGAACATAGTGGGAATTGTACTGGTTTAGGAGCATGGCAGCAATGGGTACCCTTCTAGGGTTGATAGCCTCACCAGCCACAGGCAGTTGGCAAGGTGTACATTAAGGGACATGAATTCTCCTCTATTGAGGGACCTGAAGTCCAATAGGTAACTATTGATTACTCCTGAAATAAAAGAGTCACTCTTTCTCCCTCACACACATAGCTCCATACTGGTCATTATAGAAGCCCAGGTGCTGTACCAAAGGCTGGGAGATTTAATTCCATTTCCCCCTTAGGAGCTCACATAGCACATCCCTAGGCTATGAGTTAGTCTTCATAGAGGAGGTTTCAGGTCAGTTCCAGCTCAATTCCTTCAAATCCTGTGAAGTGTGGGGCGGCTTCAGCAATGCGGACTTACCTTTGAGTTATGGGGGTTGTGGAAGTTTGAATAGGAACCTCCTGGGATAGACTCATTTGTGTGCAAGATCAGCAAACAGGGCATGGCTCCCATAGGAGGTGTGGCCTTGATGAAGTAGGTGAGGCCTTGTTGGAGGAAGTGTGTCACTTTCAAAGTGGGCTTTGAGGTCATCTATGCTCAAGCTGGGTCAGGTGTGGCAGTCTCCTACTGCCTGTGCATCAAGATGTAGAAGTCGCACCGCCTTCTCCACCACCATGTCTGCCTAGATGCAGCCATGCTTTCTTCATGACAGTAATGGACTAAACCTCTGAAACTGTAAGACAGTCTCAAGGACATGTTTTCCTTTACAAGCATTGTCGTTATCAAAGTGTCTCTTCTCAGGAACAGAAACCCTAACTAACACAGGAATTTGTGCCAAGGGCTTAGGTATTAATGCCATAGTCCTGGCCATGTTTTTATTGGGAGGACTGTGGGCATTGAGACTTTGGATTAAGAAAGCAACTGAAGACTTTAAGCAGAATGTAAAATACCATAATAGTCAGAGCATGAAAAACAATGTTGCTGAGGGTGATTTGAACTGTGGAGGTCTGCCTCAAGACATTTCAGAGAAGAGTGTCAGTATGTGTTGGTCTGGAGACTGTTGCTGTGATACTCTGGCAAAGAACATGGCTGCTTTTACCCTTGGCTGAACAGGTTTCCTGGGGTTAAACTGGAGTGTATGCACTCATTCCATTGATAGAGGAAATCTCCACCAGTCTAGTATTGACTCTAGTGTGTGTTATTACTAGTGAGCACCCTTATAGAGATGGAAATGAAAAGCAACAAGCTGAGCCAAGAAAAATTCAAAATGTACATTTGATGAAAAGGAGGGCACCAGGAAATGGAATGGAGCTAAGTCATCTGTTCAAGAAGATAATAAGATGAAACAAAACAGGATGTTTATGAAATGAAGGGAACAATGACCTCAGGAAAAGACCACACCCAGCTCAACTTCAGACTTGTAAAAAGGAATTAAAGAAAAGTAAGGGGGAATTTCTAAAAAGTGAGAAAGGATTAGGGCCAGGTGTGGTGGTACTCAGATCCAATCCCAGCATTCAGAAGATGGAGATGGGCAGCCCTCTGACTTGAGGCCAGCCTGGTCTACAGAGGGAGTTCCAGTACATCCAAGCTTAGGTAGTGCAGGTAACCTTCAATATCAGAAGGCTGGTAAAGAGGTAATGAAGAATCAGGCATTGGCCAGCCTCCACACACAGCAAAAGTTGTAATCTTCATCCCTGTGGTTCTGCTTCAGACTCACAAATAGAAGATAGAGGTTATAGAATCTCCCTCCAAGACTGAGGAAAGTCCCGAGGCCAGGTGTGTGCCAGGGGTGTCCCTGTGTGGCTGCACAGAGAGGCCATTGTGTGAAACTGTGAAAGATCAACCTGGATAGCCTTGGATACCCCAAAGGCGTTAGAGATGCCAGAGTCCTGGGATACCTACTGAGGAAAGCTGTTAACAGGGAGTGGGGTCAGCCCAAGAGAGAGAGGTGTGTTGCAATCAACACCACAGAAAGGAGTTGGAGATCTGAAGAGCACTTTGACATCAGACCTGAAAATGAAGTTTGGAGTTTGCCCATCTGGTTTTGGTCTTGCTTTGGTTCAGTATTTCTTCTCCAAACTCCCTTTCCTATCTTAGGAATGGTAATGTATATCCTGTGCCATTGTACATTGGAAGTATGTAATCGGTTTGTTCATTTTGACTTCACAGGGAATTACAGTTAAGAGCTGCCATGAGTCTCAGAAGAGAGACTTTGAACTTTTGATTTTAAACAGGTTTGAGACAGTTATAGTCTATGGGGTCCTTTGAAGTGAGACTGAATCCATTTCTGAATTATGTCATGGCCACCAGTCTATGGTGGCCAGAGAGTGGAATGTTGTGGTTTGTATAGGAATGTCCCCCATGATCTCATCTGTGTGAATACTGGGCCCACAAGGAGTGGCATATTAGGAACTATGCTCTTGTTGGAGTAGGTGTGGCCTTGTTGGTAAAAATGTGTCACTTTGGAGGTGGGCTCTGAGGTCTCATACCCATCCTGGACCTGGCCTGGCAGTCATTTTCTGCTGCAGGCAAATCTACATGTAGAACTCTCAGCTGCCTCTCCAGCACCATGTCTGCCTGCATGCTGCCATGCTTCCTGCCATGACAACAATGATCTCAACCTCAGAAATGTAATCCAACCCCAATTAAATAGTTCCCTTTATGAGAGTTGTTGTGCTTACATGTTCACAGCAATAGAAAACTTAACCAAGACAGTTGGCAATCAAGAAAGTAGCCTATACAATTTGTGGCATCGTGGAGACCTCTACCAAACACCCAAAGGCACATTTATCATTTGTAGTATAGGGGATTTTGTTACACAGTCTATCTATGAATCTTGCAGGGCATTGTCCCCCAGGGGGCAAAATTTCATTTAAACTATATATGTATACAGACACACTTGCATGCATTATATATGTATTTTAAGGGAACATAAAATAATGTTATTCTGTATCCTAGTCAATCATCTCTGGTGTTCTCTATCTCTTCTCCCCCTCCTCTCTCACTCATCCTCTTCCTCCTTCCCCTGAAAAAACACACCCCCATTTTACCATTTCACTATCCCTAGTGGTTTTTCTACAGCTGTTCCTTTTCTACTGTTCCTTCTTCTCGGCTCCTTCTCCCAGTTCCCCACCATGGAAGTATTTTACTTAACTGGCTTCTGCACTATGCCAGGTTATATAGACCCATCTGAAGACTGGGGGCAAGGCTCCACCAATGATAGGAACCTGTGGCATTTGGATTTCTGAGACTCATTACCTTATTCAATATACTATGTTCTACTTCTGTTCTCTCTCTCTCTCTCTCTCTCTCTCTCTCTCTCTCTCTCTCTCTCTCTCACACACACACACACACACACACACACACACACTACAGTGAATAGTGAAAGCATTTCGGCGAGAATCATCACTGTGTGGTGTGAGAGTAGTACCAGGGAGAGTAAGAATGGAAGCAGAGAGATCCCTCTTTACACTTCCATTCTGCTTTTCAGTTTGGGGCTGGAGAGGGAGTGTTGGCGCTGTGCATCAACACAACTGTCAGTGTTACCTTAGCATGAGATCCAGCAGCCTCAGCCAACTGAGAGTTGTTGCCCATCCGCAGTGCAGGACTTAACCACAAGAGTACTGGTGAAAAGCAGAGAGGAGGTTTGCTCAATATGGCCATGATTGGGAAGATGTAGAAATACAGGTTTCCAGTGACTACCAGTGTAGTTGGAGTTAATGACAATGAGCTTGAGATTTGAATGGAGGACAGTTTTGGGCTGGGGACAGAAGCACACATAATTAAGCAGTCCTGGGAAGCAGTGGTCCTGCCCACAATTGCAGGATTTCCTGCCTTTCTAGTGTTCCAAAGTCCTTATGTCTCATAGCTGGAGGAGATCCACCTGGTTCCTAGGATTACTGCCCCAACACTGTGTAGCCATCATTTTCCTGGATGACCAACTTTTGTGGGGACACTGGTCATCCTGGGTGGTTCTGCTGCTCCTGCTACACAAGGTGACTCCAGGGGAAAGGTTAAGCCATCTCTGTTCCTTCAGCCAAAGTAGTGAAGGAGATGTCAGACCTACATTCTGCTCTTACTGGGCTTGTAGGCCCCTGTGAGGACTCAATATATTTAGAAAACAAAGAAACAAACAAACTACAACAACCAAAGAGGTTCTAAATTGCTGTTTTACTAATTACCATGTGGTAATTAGTGATGATCTGGTGACAGTAATCTGTTAAATAGGAACTGTCATCTGGAGCATTGACCCAAGTCCTGCATTACTGGGGGAGTCTTGTGTGTGAGAGAATACATGTACAGTCAGAGAGAGGGAAGGAGGAAGATCGAGGGAGAGCAATAGAAGAGAAAGAGAGAAGAGAGAGAAAAGAGAGAGAGAAGAGAGAGACAGAGAGAGAGAGAGAACCTGGTGAGGGTAACTTCCACATCTCCTCTTCTCACACCAAAGAGAGAGAGTGAGAGAGAGAGAGAGAGAGAGAGAGAGAGAGAGAGAGAGAGAAGAGAGAGAGAAGAGAGAGAGAAGAGAGAAGAGACACATACACACACAGAGAGAAAGATTGAGAGACAGAGAGAGAGAGAGAGAGAGAGAGAGAGAGAGAGAGAGAGAGAGCCTGATGAGGCTAACTTCCACATCTCCTCTTCTCACCCCAGAGACAGAAAAGTAAGTTACCAACTTTCCTTATGGATGGAGTGACAAGCCCTCCTCTCTCCTCTTTCCACAGAAATAGTGTGTTCCCTTATTCCTCTGGGAGGGGACTCCTGCTGTTCCACCTGGAAAGTTTCCTTGGAGAATTACCCTCTCCAGTAAGTCAGCAAAGCACAGACAAGTACAATTGATTGGGCGTTGCTGCCATCTGGTGGTTAATCCACTTTATGTGCTCACCCTCAAATCTTTGCACTCAGGAGAGGTGAGGAGGAACAAGAAATTTGCCTACTGAGTATGACAGTCAACTGGCAAAGCAATCCTGGCCAACCATAGATGCCAAGGCCCAGGGTTATGAATGGCTCTGAGCCAGACAGGCTGGTGATTCCCTTTGGTGCACTTCTGCACCATGAATTCTCTTTTTATTCTCTTCCCTCTGCTCTCCACTGGCATGGCAGAGGAATTGCATCAAAACCTCTATGAACATATATCATTAGACCTGACCCTGGGGGACAGAGACGATGAGATGTGTAGTGGAGGAGAGAAGATGCCCACGTGGGTCCTCAGACATACAGATGCCAGTGTTTGAAAGATGTGTGCACCTGAGGAAAAGAGGGAGAGGCATAGGACTAGCCTCAAGAGCAAGGAACGGACCTCCTTGAATCCCAGGCCAACATTTAATGGCAAAATGTAAACTCTGAATCTGGCAGGGATGAAGGTTTGGCAACCCCTAGGAGTTGGTGCCTTTTCCTTTTCTAGAGGGTACTAGGCAATAAAAGATTCAGTCATGAAGAGACACATGAGAAGGGTCATCTTCTCCATCATGTTGGGGGACAGAATTCTGTAGGCACCATGTGCATGTTGACTCTGCTCTTTGTTTCTCAGTCACACAAATGTCCTTATTCTATGACTTCTACCGAGGGACAGCAATGACTGACACACTGTTCATTCAGCCACTGGAAAAGAACCTGTCTAGAGAGGGGAGACTCTCAAAGCAGACATTGTACAAATCTGTTAGGCTTTCTGGTGCCCGAGCACATTCACTTGGAACTCGGGAAAGAGACCTCTTCCTAATCCAACTACACCCAGGCTATTAGGAGGTTTGTTTTGCTTATTCCCTCTGTGATAATGAAGCCACAATATTTGATAGCAAGGATTGGATCCTCCTCCCCAGGCCCCCTTAAAGGCATTTGTTGTTCCTGACTGTGGTCTTGAAATACCTGGAGCTTGTCTACCTGGATCTTAGCAATGGGTAAGCGATCAAAGGCAATCAGTTACAAATTTGTCTCTCCAACAAATTTTTCCTACCCTGAAATATGCTTCCAGAAGTTTCAGGACCAAATGGACAGATATGTGCCTACTTGTGTAGCTCTGGTTTGAGTAGTGCCCAGTCTCTGTCCAAAGTACTCACTACTAAGAAGCCACATCCTGGCAGCAAACTATGGACTTCTCAGTACCAAGTCCTTATTGGAGTGGAGCCAATTATTCCTTTAACCAACGTTTCTATATCCACTCTTCTGTTGAGGGACACTGGGTTGTTCACAGCTTCTGGCTATACTAAATAAGGATCCTATGAACATAGTGGAGCATTTGTCCTAGTTATATGTTGGAGCATCTTTTGCGTATATGCCCAGGAGTGGTATAGCTGGGTCCTCAGGTAATAATACTAGGTCCAGTTTTCTGAGGAACTGCCAGACTGATTTCCAGAGTGGTTGCATCAGCTTACACTTCCACCAACAATGGAGGAGTGTTCCTCTTTCTCCACATCCTCGCCAGTATCTGCCTTGTTGCCTGAGGTTTTGATCTTAGCCATTCTTACTGGTGTGAGGTGGAACTCAGGGTTGTTTTGATTTGCCTTTCTCTAATGACTAAGGATGTTGAATATTTCTTTAAGTGCTTCTCACCATTGGAGATTCCTAACTTGGGAATTCTTCATTTGCTCTGTACCCCATTTTTAAAAGGGGTTATTTGGTATTTTTGATCTAATCCCTCTATGGGATGTAGGATTGATAAAGACCTTTTCCAAATCTGTGAGTTGGATAAAGAAAATACGGTACATTTGCACAATGTAGTATATTCAAACTACTAAAAACCATGACTTCATGAAATTTACAGGCAAATGGATGAAACTAGAAAATGTCATCCTGGGTGAGGTAACCAAGACACAAAAGAACACACAAAATATGTATTTGCTGCTAAGTGGATATTAGGCCAAAAGCTCAGAATACCCATGATACAACCCACAAAACATATGGAGATTAAGAATAAGAAAGACCAAAGTGTGGATGCTTCTATCCTACATAGAATGCAAAACAAGCTAATCACAGGAGGTAGAGGGAGAGAGTGACCTTGGAGGGAGAGAGGAGGAGGAAGGGAAAAGGTGGGCAGGATTAGGTATTCAAAGGAACAGAAGTACAGGGCATCAGGAAATCAAATAGAAATGTGTAGCAGTGGGGGATGGGGAACTGGGGGAAGCTACTAGAAAGTCCCAGAAGCCAGAGAAGCAAGAGGCTCCCAGGACTCAACAGGGATGACTGTATACAAAATACCCATCAAAGGGGAGAGAGAACCTGTAGAGACCACCTCCAGTAGATAGACACAGCCCCCAGTTGAGGGATGGGGCCACCCACCCATCTCAAAACAGATAATCTAAATACATTCCTGCCCAAAGCAAAGACACGGACAAAAATTGGAACAGAGACTGAAGAACAGGCCATCCAGAGACCGCCCCACCTAGGATTCCAACCCATCTGTAGACACCGAATGCCCACACTATTGCTGATTCCAAGAAGCACTTGGGGACAGGCGCCTGGTATGGCTTTTCCCTGAGAGGTTCTGCCAGCACCTGATCAGTACAGATGCAGATACTGACAGTCAGCCATCAGACTGAACCCAGGGACCCTACTGGAAGGGCTAGAGCAAGGACTGAAGGAGCTGAAGAGGATTACAACCCCATAGGAAGAACAATATCAAGTAACCTACCACCCAGATTTCCCAGAGACTAAACCACCAACCAAAGAGTATACCTGGAGTGATCCATGGCTCCAGATACATACATATTAGAGGATGGCCTTATTGGGGATCAGTGGGAGGTTAGGCCCTCGGTTCTGTGTAGGCTTCATGTCCCAGCATAGGGGGATCCTACAGGAGTTAGTCAGGAGTGGATGAGTGGGTAGAAAAGCACCCTCATAGAGGAGAAGGGGAGGGAGAGAGGGGGATGGAATGAGGGGTCTGTGGAGGGGTAACCGGGTAGGGGGATAACATTTGAAAAGTAAATAAATAAAATGATAATAAAAATGATGTTTTAGGGTGCCTTGGGCAGGCAAAGAAATAAGCGTAAATATAGATTAGCAATAAAATCATGTCCATTACAATGAACATAGTGTCTAGATGATTGAGTCTAGGCTGGCCCTCTTTGGGTGTTGTCACTACTACATGAGGAAGAGCTGCCTATCATGTCAACTAGGTCTGCTGGCTACCTGCCACCCCATCCCCCAACACAAGCCTGTTCTTTAAGGAGGGGTTGGGCAGAGCTTTTCCACACCAAACAAGTAATGTTTTGCTTAAGTTTGTTTTCCACTGGTGTCAGTGGAAGGATGAAGGGAGACAGTGCAATTTCCATAAGCAGAATAGCCTAATGTGCACAATTTGCTCATGCTGTGCTCTTCCCTGTGCTACCCAACTTAGCTTACTGCAAAGTTAGGTCCATGTCCTATGGGAAACAACACTGAAGCCAAGGAACTAAGCAAACCACCAATACAGAGAAGCCGCTTGAAGGATGCTCAGTACCTAGAATTTTGAGTAGAGCCATCTCACACCCTTAAAGGGTAGGCTCACAAGAGGTCAGTGCTTTGGTGATGGGATCATGCAAGTTGAGTCTTATGGAGGAGCTAACCCAGCAGAGAGATAAAGACACAGAGCCACCCAAGGGTTGTAGTGAATGCCAGAAATGTGGAGACTAGACCTGCTGGGGAAGGGCCCATGGCCAAACTGGCAAATCAAGTCCCATTCATTGAGCCTCTGAAGAAGCAGGAGGTACTGCATATGGCCTGATGGTGTATTAGCCCCTTCACAGAGTTACTTTTGCCTCACCCTTGAAGGCAACACCCTCTGCTAATGCTATTAATGAGGGAACAACATACTTAAAATTAAACAACAATCGTGGGTATTAGTGTTTTCCTGCATGTATGTCTGTGTGCTGAGATCATGCTCACTGCTCTTGGAAGACAGAACTGGGTGTAAACTGCCTGTGTGTCCTGGAATACAACCCTGGTCACACTTTACAGTTTTTGGGTTTTGTTGTAGTTGTATTACTTTTATTCAGATGAATATGTGGGTGTGCAAGTGTGAGTGCCTATCATGTGTGAATCTTCTAGAGACAGAAAGAGAGAATGATTTCCTCTGGAGTTACAGCCATTGATAGCTGCCTGATACAGGTTCTGGTCTCCAATGTCATCCTCTAAAAGAGCAGCCACTGCTCCTTACCCCTGAGCCATATCCCCACTCCCATAAAATTCCTTTTAACCCTTTTGAGCTACCAAATTTAAGAAGTCAGATTCAGGCTCCCATTGTCCTCAAAGAAGATGCAACCAGGGCAACTGCAGAACAATTTTGCTTGGGATTTCCCTGGCGACCTTTGGGTACTTCCATCTTAGATACCCTCAGAAGACATACTGTGATTCACGAACTAAGACTATTTGGAAAATATGAAGGACGGTAACATCTCGGTTAGTAAAAACCCATACTCATTTTCATATTTGGTCCATGTTTTCAAAACACGAATATATCCACTATCTTTTCCTTTATTTCCAACAAGCCACTGACAGACATAGTGCAGCTTCTGCTGTTGAATGTGCTGACACCAATCACTACACAGTTTTCATCAGCATGGTGACCCACTCCTTGATACCTACCACATAGGGATCCTTCCTGGTACTTTGACTGCTTCCTTCTCTCCTCTAGGGAATCCAGGGCCCAGGCACTTTTAGCTTCTCCTTCTCCCTCACAGAAAACCCAGAGTCTAGCCTCTACTTTCTCAGTTCTTAAGCACCACTGGATCTGCCTGCATTCTCTCCTGGGTCTGCTCACCAACCAGCATAACCCGAGCTCATGAGTCAGCACTGTGTGGAGAGAGACACATCCTCATCTTCTGCCTATGTACTTAACTCTGCAAGTGGCACCATGGGGCACATTTTGAGCTTATCTTGACACCTAGAAAGTAGAAACAGCTGCCCTGGATCCAATAACACTCGGGAGAGGATATCCAAGAGACAAGCTGGTCCCTTAAGTCTGGACACAGAAGAACTCCAACTTTAAACCTACGCACTGTTGCAGTTGGCTTTCTGTACAGTAGAACTGCCTAGCTTTGCAAAAACAACTATACCCAGATTAGGCTGACCCTGGTGACCAGTGCCCTTATTCCTGGTGAGTTCTACCATGTAAGCATCGCGGAATGTGTGAATCACAGCCAAGGGAGACAGGTCTTATTGGGAACAAGAGACATCATCTATAGGGTCTTTTAGTGCAACTGACACATCCAGAGACATGACCACCATGTATAGAACTTCTGCCCACTAGAAACCAACTGAAACCTTCCAGCTGAGTCACTTCCTACAGTAAGGCTTGTGGCTCATGGATGCCCTTCCAACACCATGGAGCCACCTTGTGTTGTAAATTACCACACTACACCCATTATCATCAATTCCTACCATTAACCCGACAGGTTGTGGGTCTCTCTCTAGTGTGCCTCATTTCTGGAATGGCTGAAGGGACTCTGGCCAGCTGCAGTATGTAGACCATGGCTCTGGCAGGCCTATCCCTCCTCTTCCCTTCCCTCTGTCTTGATAAAAACACTTAGATTACATTCTCAAAGCTAGCCCCCAAGGTCTGTTCCCTTATTTGCCCATGGCCTCCTCCTGAGGCTGACTACCAAGGTCCATCTATCAAAACATTAAAGTCTAGCAACCAGAATCTCCCTTTGGCTGACCTAATTAACCTGTCCAATCAAATTAAACACCTCATCCTAACACCAGGTTTACCCTATTCACCTTTATAAACTGCCATTTCCCTATGTACCACATCTGTCCCCTCTCTATCCAGAGGCAGTCCTTTTTCCCTCGGGGACAAACACCCCAGCCTCCTTTCCATTGTCACCACCCCCTTCTCACTCATCCTCTACCTCCTGGTTTTGTCTCTTATTCTATGCCCTCCGGGCCTCTGGGGCACATGAGGCTCTTTTGTGTTGAGAACTCGGCTGTGCTTGGTCTTGGGGGTCCTCATCGGATACTTTCCTTTCAGTAGCTTCACTACTCTGCATCAAATGTTACAAACTGCTGCCATAGTAACATTCCATAGTAAATGCTCTGATGTCTGCAGCTGCCGTGCTGCCATCTTGTGGTCAGGTCTTTTTGCTTGCTGAGTCTTAAAGTCCATGAAATCACCATACATATTTATTGGTAAAATTTGCCAGAGGCCGAGATGGTGACGAAGAAGAAGAAAACCAAACCCCCAAACAAAGCCAAAAGCAGAACAAAACCCAAGCAGGATTCTGTAGGGATGAGCCATTCTGCCTTGTCTGCCTGCAGCAGAACAGCTTTTGTTCTCAAACATGTTCTGCATCAAATTTGCCAGTCTATATTTGAATGGGCGCCCCTCACTTCTCACGTGGAATCTGAGGTTGGTGGTGACCAGGGGCAGCTAACACAAGCCTGAACCTTGACAAACTCTGACCCAAGAGTCTCGCATCCTCTGTGAACATCCATAAGGCAAACCTATGCTACTGAGTGAGCTTGCAAGCGGGAAATACTGCAAACTCTTTCCTGTCTTCTGAAAGAAATGGGCTCAGCACTGTGGGTCCAGAGTATTTGGTCCAAAGATGTCACAGGTGTGTTTGACTCATGCTGCAGGCCGGTTCAAACCTGATATACTTTGCTTAGTGGCACCTTGCTGCAGTCACTGTCACCTGCTCTCCTGCTCTCAGTGTCAGGCTCCCATTGTCCCTTCTCTACATACCCCTAATGCACATCCTCTCAAGGAGACGTGACCCTTCGTCTCCTGGTAGCCCTCTACTGCCCGTAGTTCTTCAGCTAGGTGCGGGGGCCTTGTGTTCCCTCTGACCTCTATCCTGTAATTTTATCTTACTTGATCTCATGCAGGCTTCATGTGGGCAAGTGCAATTCCTTATTTGTAAAAGACATGAGATGTGGTTTGAGTTTCCGTCTTATGCACACAGATTTCTAATAATTGTCTCAATATGATTTATTAAAGAGTTCTTTTCTCCAAATGTTTGCATCTTTAGGAAGTAGATCCTTTTATTCGCTGAAACTAGGACTGAGAATAGTTTGTTCACTTTAACATTTGTAGCTTTAACATGTAGGCCTGCTGGTAGAGCTTTTATCTAGCATGCACCACACCCTGGGTTTGATCACTAATACCACAAACAGCAGGTATGGTAGTGCTCACCTCTAATTCCATCATTTGGAGGTAGAGGCAGGAGAATACACAGTTCAAGGTGCATAGACCCTGAGTACATGAAAGCCTGCCACCAAAAACATTGAAATAGTTATCAATTGCAGATAGTTTTTGGATTAGGGATGGGAGCATGTGTTCAGTCCTTCTTTCAGCTGTAGGGTCCCATCTGGTGCAGGCTCTTGCAGGCGCTGTGCATTCTGACTTTATGCCCTAGTTAGAATGTCTAGTGCTGTGACTAGAGACCATGACCAAAAAGCAAGTTGGGGAGGAAAGTGTATTTAGCTTACACTTCAGCATTGCTGTTCGTCATCAAAGGAAGTCAGGACAGGAGCTCAAACAGAGCAGCTGCCTGGAGGCAGGAGCTGATGTAGAGACCATGGAGAGGTGCTATTTGCTAGTTTGCTCATCCTGCTTTCCTATAGAACTCAGGACCACCAGCCCAGGGATGGCACCACCCACAATGGACTAAACTCTCTCCCATTGATCACTAATTAAGAAAATGCTGATAGGCTTGCCTATAACCTCATCTTATGGAGACATTTTCTTTTTCTTTTTTATTATTAATCATTCCATTCATTTACATCTCAAATGATATCCCATTTCCTGGTTACCCCTCCACATAACCCCCATCCCACATCTGCCCCCTCCCCTTTGCCTCTATGACAGTGCTCCCATACCCACCCTCTCCCACCCCACTGCTCCAGCATCCCCCTACACTGAGGCATCGAACCTCCACAGGCCAAAGGCCTTCCCTCCCACTGATGTTAGACAAGGCCATCCTCTGCTACATAAGTATCTGGAGCTATGGATCCCTCCCTGTACACTCCTTGGTTGGTGGTCTGGCCAGCCTAATTGTTCTTCTTAATGGGGTTGCAAATCCCCCCAAACACACACTCCTCCTCTTCTTTGGTCAGTTCCCCCACTGAGTCCCCGAGCTCAGTCTGATGGTTGGCTCCAAGTACCCACATCTGCATTGGCCATTTGCTGACAGAACCTCACAAGGAGCAGCCACACCAGCTTCTTGTCAGCAAGTGCTTCTTGGCAACAAGAACAGTGTCAGGGTTTGGTGTCTGCAGTCAGGATGGATCCCCTGTTTGGGTCAGTCCCCAGACAGCCCTTCCTTCAATCTCTGTTCCATTTTTTGCCCCTGTCTTTCCTTTGGACAAGAACATTTCTTGGTTAAAAATTTTGAGATAGTGGCTGGCCTCATTCCTCGACCAGGGGCCATGCCTATCTACTGGAGCTGGTCTCTACAGGTTCTGTCTCCCCTTTGCTGCACATTTTAGCTAAAGTCATCCCCACTAGGTCCTGGGAGCCTCTCATTTCCCTAACATCTGTGACCCTCCAGTGGATATCCTCAGTTCCTCATCCCCCACTGGTACATATTTTTATTTGATTTCCTGACCGTCCTCTGTACCTCTCTCTTGTTCCCTCCAGTACCTGATCCTGCCCCCTTATTTCCTGCCCTTCCTCTCTTCCTCCAAGTTCCCCCTCCCTCCACCTCCCACAATCATCCTGAGAAGGGAGAGGCCCCTCCTGGGTCCCATTTCACCCTGGCACCTCAAGTCACTGCAGGACTAGACACATAGTCTCCCACTGAGGACAGACAAGACAGCCCAGTTAAGGAGAACAAGATCCACAGGCAGGTAACAGCTTTAGGGACATCCCCGACTCCAGTTGTTGAGGGACCTGCATGAAGACAAAGCTGTACGTTTGCTATATATGTGGGGGACAGTCTGTGTGTGCTTTTGTTTGATAGTTCAGTCTCTGGGGACTGCCAAAGATCCATGTTAGTTGACTCTGTTAGTCTTCCTGTAGAAACCATATCCTCTCCAGATCCTTCAGTCCTTCTCCCAACTCTTCCACAATACTCCCAAGCTCCATCTAATGTTCAAAATCTCTTTTAAAAGTTAAGTCCAAGGGCCCCTGAAAAAAATCAAAATTAAATTAAGTACTTTCTCACTTCAAGAGGGTAGAACACAGTCACAATCTGAACGAAGCAAAACCGTATGCCAACATTGTGAATAACATTGTGAATAATAATGTCAAATTATCTGGGATTCGCTCACAATGTTCTGGGCTCCTCCAAGGGGATTGGGACGCTTCTCTGGCTTCACCCTCTGCAACACACACAGCTTGTCTTCTAGGCTCTGACTGGCTTCACTTCAGCACTGCTGCTGTTCTTGGTGGTCATCCCATAGTACAGGCATCTCCAAAACTGCTGAGGTCTCCAACTGCAACTTGACTGCACTTTCTCCTGCAGAACATCCCTCTGGCCTCTCTCTTCACGTTACCATGCCTCAACTTCTCTGCATGACTCTGTCAATCACAGGACTTCAACTGCTACTGAGGGTGCACCTTCACTAGTGGCCTCCATGTACTCTCACAGTGCCAAGTCTCACCTTCTCCAAGTGACCCCATTATCTCTTTAAAATCAGGTCCACCTAGGTGACTCTTACACTATGAAATTCAGCTGCCAGCAAAAGGTACAGCTGTGACTGCCTCTGGAACACAGCTTCTGTGTGCTGACTCTCAGGAAACACTTCCTAGAAGATTTCACCTCAATGATGTTGTCTCTTCTTAACCACAGCTGACTCTTCAGCCCCACTTGACAAAGCAAAACTTCACTTTAGTGATTTTGATATCTTGTTAAACATATCCAATTTCTTCAGCCCCAACTAAACAGAACCACAGGTTCTTACCTCAAATGACCCAATAGAGTCCTTGCTTTTCTCTCAAACTTCTCAGGTCAGGCTTCCATTATTTGTACACTCAACGCTCTTATCTTCTGACCTCCTATACCACACTGAGCTCTCAACACTCAATGAGTTTTCTAGCCAAAAATCCCAAAGTCCTTACACAATCCTCCCCAAAACATGGTCAGGTCTCTCACAGCAGTATCCCTCTATCTTTGTACACAATTTGTCTTAGGGATTGCATTGCTGCCATGAAACCCCATGACCAAAAAGAAAATTGGTGAGGAAATGGTTTCTTCAGCTTACACTTCCACATTGCTGTTCATCATCAAAAGAAGTCAGGACAGGAACTCACACAGGGCAGGATCCTGGAGGCAGGAGCTGATGTAGGGACTGTGGAGGGGTGCTGCTTACTGGCTTGTTCATCATGGCTTGCTCAGCCTGCTTTCTTATAGAACCCAGGACTACCAGCCTAGGGATGGCACCGCCCACAATGGGCCCTCTCCTATCAATCACTAATTGATAAAATGCTCTGCAGTCTTGCATATAGACAGATCTTATGGAGATATTTTCTTTTTCCTTTCTTCTCTTTTTTCCATCTTTTATTCTTATTTATTCTTTTGTCATACAATACACCCTGACCACAGCCTCCTCTCCCTCCCCTCTTCTCAGTCCCTCCCCCAGCCTCCCTTTCCTCCATTTCTTCAAATCCTCCCCCACCTCCCCTCTCCACTATACCCACTGTCCCTCCATTTCTCTTCAGAAAACAGCAGGCTTCCCAGTGATCTCAACTGAACACAGCATAACAAGCTACAGTGAGACCAGGCACAAACCCTCATATCA
Source organism: Arvicanthis niloticus (assembly GCF_011762505.2). Taxonomy (NCBI): domain Eukaryota; kingdom Metazoa; phylum Chordata; class Mammalia; order Rodentia; family Muridae; genus Arvicanthis; species Arvicanthis niloticus. The sequence continues at coordinate 49,165,673 of NC_047679.1, read as the reverse complement.
AGGCTGGACAAGCCAACCCAGTAGGAGGAAAGAGTTCCAAGAACAATTTTCTTAAGGTTCCCTCCTCTCAGATGGCTTGAGCTTGTGTCAAGTTAACATAAAACTAACCAGCACATCTGTCTCTGTGAGGTCATATGTATATTGGTCTTGTGTTTAGAAGACCTGATTAGTTTTCTCCAGTGGAGTCTCACTGTGGAAACAAATTCCTAGGGAGCACACATGCCCAGCAGTAGCTGGCCAACAGAAAATGAACTCAACAACATCTTTGGAAGTTTTTTTTTTTTCCTGTCTCATAACGTTGTGCCAGGGCCTTTTCTGTTTCTTTCTTTAATTTTATTTATTTTTTGTTTTTTAATCTACAGGTTCTTTGCATACATACTATGGCTTCTTCTTTTTTTCTGTGTTTCTCTGTGTAGCCCTGGCTGTCCTGGAACTCACTCTGTAGACCAGGCTGGCCTTGAACTCAGAAATCCACCTGCTTCTGCCTCCCAAGTGCTGGGATTAAAGGCGTGTGCCACCACCGCCCGGCCATACTATGGCTTCTATTTTGAGTTTTTATGGAATTCCTGAGTGTTTGAATGAGTGGGTTTCTGTCTAGCTGGTTCTTATACCTTTTCTTGGGCTCTTTTTCTTCTCTTTGTTTGCTTAGTACTATTTCAATGTGTTAATTTTGTTTTCTGTTACTTTATTATCATCCCTTAGAAGCCTATATATTTTATAATGAAAGAAATTTGGAGAATCTGAATGGGGGAGAAATTGATAGGAACTGTGGAAGTAGGTGGAGGAAAAATGGTAATTGGGATACATTTATTTTGAAAAATATTTTTCCATAAAAATAAAACATTTAAATGAGCAAGTAGGTAAATAATTTTATTAACTATTCACCACAATATAATTAAAAGACTATTTTCAGATGCTATCTATGCCATGTACATATTATCAAACACAGAAGGAAGAGGTAGAAAAAGAGAAGAGGAGGAGGAGGAAAAAGAAGAGATGGGAGGAGGAAGAGGAGAAAGAAGAAGAAGAAGGAGGAGGAGGAGGAAGAGAAGGAGAAGGAGGAGAAGAAGAAGAAGAAGAAGAAGAAGAAGAAGAAGAAGAAGAAGAAGAAGAAGAAGAAGAAGAAGAAGAAGAAGAAGAAGAAAGCATAGTATGTTCCACTTGAAGTTCTTTTAACATTTTTTCATATATTACATCCCAAATACCTCCTCTCATTCGAGTCCCTACCACCACCCCTCCCCTCCCCATCCACTCCTCCCCATCCTTTACCTTCAGAAAAGGGCAGGCCTCCCAGGGATATCAACCAAGCATTGTATTTCAAGTTGCAGAAAGACTAGGCAACTTCCCTTCATATTAAGGCTGGACAAAGAAACCCAGTAAGAGAAAAAGGATCCCAAGCAGGCATAAGAGTCAGAGACCACCCCTACTCCTTGTGTTAGGAGTCCTACAAGAACAACAAGCTACACAACCATAACATATATGCAGAGGGCCTAGATTGTATGCATGAAAAATCCTTGATTGGTGGTTCGGTCTCTGTGAGCTCTTACGAGCCCAGGTTAGTTGATTCTGTGGGTTTTCTTGTAGTGTCCTTGACTCAAGTGAGGTGGAATCTCAGGGTTGTTTTGATTTGCATTTCCCTGATGACTAAGGATGCTGAACATTTCTTTTAGTGTTTCTCAGCCATTAGAGATTCCTCTGTCAAGAATTTCTTTGTTTAGCTCTGTACCCCATTTTAATTGGTTTATTTAGGTTGTTGATGTTTTTTGAATTCTTTATATATTTTGGATGTTAGCCCTCTGTTGGATGTGGGATTGATGAAGATCTTTTCTGATTCTGTAGGTTGACATTTTGTCCTATTGACAGTATCCTTTGCCTTACAGAAGCTTTGCAGCTTCATGAGGTCCATCTATTAATTGTTGATTTTAGTGCCTGAGCTTTTGGTGTTCTGTTCAGGAAGTCTCTCCTGTGCCAATGCATTCAAAGCTATGTCCCTCTTTCTTGTCTATTAGACTCAGTGTATCTGGTTTTTACATTGAGGTCCTTGATCCACTTGGGCATGAGTTTTGTGCAAGGTGATAAATATGGATCTATTTACATTCTTCTAGATGCAGACATCCAGTTACACCAGCACCATTTGTTGAAGATGCTGTCTTTTTTCCATAGCATATTTCTGGCTTCTGTATCAAAAATAGGTGTGTGAATGTATATCTGGGTCTTTTTATCCAAGTCTATTGATCAACCTGCATAAAAACTTATGCCAAAATCATGTAATTTTTATTCCTATAGCTCTGTAATAGCACTTGAAATCAGGGATGGTGATATCTCCAGAAGTTCCTTTACTTTACAGAATTCTTTTACTTATCCTGTTTTCATTTGTTTTTGTTTTTCCATATGAAGTTGAGAATTGCTCCTTCAAAGTCTGCAAAGAATTGCATTGGAATTTTGACGTGGATTGCACCGAGTCTGTAGATTGCTTTTGGTATGTTGGCCATTTTCACTATGTTAATTTGACAGGTTCATGAGCATGGGAGATCTTTCCATAGTCTGAGATCTTCTTCAAAAGTCTTCTTCAAAGACTTTAAGGTTTTATCGTAAAGCCTTTCATTTGTTTGGTTAGAGTTATCCCAAGGCATTTTATATTATTTTTGACTATTGTGTTGTATAGAGAGAATCTCTTGTGTACCATGTGGAAGCATCACCTGTCAATAGAAAGCCTATGGCCTATAGGAAAGAATGGAAGGTGGGATGTCTGACAGAGAGGAACTCTGAGAAAGAGTTAGGTGCAGGATGATTCTCCATCTAGATGTTAAGGAAGTCAAATGTATGAAACTGAGGAGATATAACTAGCCATTCGGCAGACATAGAAGAGCAGAAACAGGTTAATATAAGTTATGAGCTAGTTGTGGAACAAGCCAAAGTTTATAGCCTAGAAATGTATTAAGTAATAAACCTCTGTGTCATTATTTGGTAACTTGGGCAGGTGGAAAGAAGGACTGACTGGAAGGGGACAGAGCCAGGAGACAACTACCAGCACAATGTGCTGAGTAGCAGAGAGACTTGGTGGATGCCAGCTACAGACATGTGGTAACAGCAGAAAAAGCCGAAAATTCAACACACTTAATAAAATACTTGGGAAGCCTTAAGAGACAGAGAGAGAGAGATAGATAGATAGAGAAAGGAGAGAGAGAGAGAGAAATTAAAAAGAAAAATATTTTTCTATGTTAAAAAAATGGGAAACACAATGACACAATGCATCTGGATTCCATATGATTTTGTTTTGATTATCAGCATACAGATAATTTTGTTTTCAGTAACGATTACAGTTTTATACATACTTTTTAAAATAGATCAGAAGAAAGGAGACATATAGGGAAAGAACTGAAAAAATCTTTACTAAGTTACAAACAATAGAACAAAATTTAGACAGTCAACAAAATTTACAGTTCTTTGAGAAATTGCAGAGGAATCCAATTTAAAGCCTACACCGCCACCTTGTGGCAAGATCTCAGAATGACAGTCATTAAAATCCTAGATTTAAAAGACACTGAGTTAATACAGATTCTGTTTAAATGAAACCACCTTAGAGCAATGTCATACAATAGCGTATATATTTAATTTTATAGAGTTTGAAATATTAAAATATGTACACATGTTGATACATCATACTACTGGTGCAGATTCAGTTCTAAAAAGGATGGTTCTAAGATTGCACGTTTATTAGAGATAGTAGCTATCTTGGAGATGCCTTTACAGATTGAAGCTGATGATACTACAGCATACGTATCCAATAGAATACAACAACTTTTTAGATATTATGGCAAAACATGTAACAGATGTATTTTACAGTCCTACAAGTCAGGCAATTGTAAAAAAAGATGTAACTATACTTTAAAGAAAGTACTCACAGAACAGAAAAGTTTTGTTAGATTAAATAATGATTTATTGACTCTAAAATTTTTAAATGTCAATGAGACAGGTAACACAGCTGCTGAAATACTCTGGATTTTAGAAAGGATTTATGAATTAGATCAGCCTATATATATATGATAATCTCAGAATGGAAGGCAAGAAATGTGTTTCATTGGGGAAGAAGTTTTGTCTTTGTTTCAACAGAAAAGGAAAAATTATGTATGCCATCAAAATTAATAAAGATCAGATTTGACGGGAGACCTCCTATAGGAGGTCTAGACTACAGACATAAGGAAGAATCCAAGAACAAGAACAAAACAGGTAAAGTATATGCTGGTCCCTCTATACAGAAACAGCTCTGAGACTGGCTAAGTCATATTATTAGATGCAAAAAAAAAATATCTTTGGCAAAAATCCAATACCCCTTCATGATAAAAATCTTGGAGAGATTAGGGACACAAGAGGCAGGCATACCTAAACACAATAAAAATAACATGCAGCAAGCATATAGTCAACATCAAATTATAATGGAATATTACTCAGATATTAAAAACAAGGACATCACTGGGCAGTGGTGGCGCACACCTTTAATCCCAGCACTTGGGAGGTAGAGGCAGGTGGTTTTTTGAGTTCGAGGCCAGCCTGGTCTACAGAGTGAGTTCTAGGACAGCCAGGGCTACACAGAGAAACCCTGCCTCGAAAAACCAAAAAAAAAAAAAAAAAGGACATCATGAAATTTGCCATACAGAGCCCAAGGGAGTATGTTTGAATCTCACTCAGAAAGGGAAATAAAATAGACATCTGGAGTAGATAGAGGGAGGTGGGTGGGAGGGGGGAAAGGGAGAGGAAGAGAGAAGGGAGAGGAAAGAAGAGTAGGGAGGGTAAAGACTGGGAGAGAAAACAGAAACCAGTTGTGGGGGTATCTGTGGGACAGGGGAGGCTTCCTAGAGTTTAAGTCTCCTAGCTGAGACTTTTAGCAGCAGGGTATATGGAACCTGAAGTGGTCACCTCCTCCAGTGGAGAGAGGGGACACCAACCCACCCACAAAACCTTTGACCCAAAATTTGTCCTGCCTATAAATACTGCAGGGATGAATATGGATCAGAGATCTAGGGAGTGGCCAGCCAATGACTGGCCAACTTGAGACCCACCCATGGGAGCGATTTAATCCTTGAGACCATTCATGATACCCTGTTATGCTTGCAGACAGGAGCCTAACAGCACCGTCTTCTGAAAGGCTTAATCCAGCAGCAGATAGAAACAGATGTAGAGACCCACAGCCAAACGTTAGGCAGAGCTTGGGGAGTCTTGAGGAAGAGTCAGGTGAAGGATTGAGAGAACTAGAGGGAATCAAAGACACCACAAAAAAAACTTATAGAATAAACTAACCTGGGCCCAGGGAGCTCACAAATACTGAACTATCAACCAAAGAGCATGCATGCATGGGCTAGACCTAGGCCTCCCACATCTGAAAAAGATGTGCAGCTTGTCCTTTGTGTGGGTCCCTTAACAGAGTTAGTTATGGCGGTCTCTGACTTTGTTGCCTCTCTTTGATTCCCTTTCTCTTAGCTGGGGTGCCTTGCTTGGCCTCAGAGGGAGAGGATGCACTTAGTCCAGCAGAGACTTCATGTTCCAGAGTGGCTTGTTACCCATGGAAGTTGGCCTCCTCTTCTGTGAGGATAAGAAGATGAGGGATGGAGGTGAGATTGGAAGGAGAAGAGGAAGGGGTCTGTAATCAGGCTATAAAGTAAATTTTTTTAAAAAGGTATTGTACTTATACAGCTCATTTGAAAATGCAATCTGAGGTTCTAGTTCTTTTGAAAGATGCTATTACAAACTGTTTGGGATAATTAAGAAATACAAGTTAATAGTAAAACTTATGGTCATGTCAGGTACTAATTTAGTTGATTACGGAAATATGTTTTCTACATCAAACAGATAGCAAATAGCTAGAAACAAATAATGTTTGCCTATTCAGATATACTATGGATATATAGGTGGTCTTCAAGAAGCTCAGAGATCTCCAAAATATGGCATTTAAAGATATTTTATTAATAAAAGGATTTTAATGACAATAACATGTCAGCTCCTGGCAGTACCCCCATTCTACTTCCAAGCACTGAGTATTTCTATTTCCAAAAAGATGACGAGCATCAAAGAACCTCTGTATGGAGCTTGCTTCATATGTGGAAAGCTAGCCACTGGGCAAGAAACTTCCCTTGCTTCAACTCCAGACAGGATGCTGTCCAAACAGGATGCAGGGAAGTAGATTGCCAAGCTCTGATGATGCAGAGTAAGCAGTCCTTCACAATTCCTGCTTCACAGAAAAGTCTCGCAGATATTTTGGCCCAGAAGGCCGAAGACGGTGCTCCAATATTACAGAAGGACCTTTGGTGACTGACCAGGTATCCAGCAACCTTTGTCATTTCTATAGTTCCTGAAGCTGCTTGCTCTACATTTTCTGTTTCCTTGGGTAATATTAATCCTTCTCAGATCTCTGGTGGGATTGAAAACTAGATATAGTCTTACAATTTAAGCTTAACTTGTTTAGAATTTAAGAAAAGATCTTAAGCTTTAAAAAGATATTTTTTGACAATTAAGCCACATTTATTTCACCCACTTAAGATAACCCTAAATGGGAGACACACAATCCACAAGGACAACTGCCCCTGCTCCACGGCATCTTTTGTTCAGGAAACTCCAGACTCTGTGCTTCTTTTCTTCTGTTTCAGAGACCTGTGAAGTACTTATTGTCCTTGTGTTTTTGTTTGCTTTTGTTAAGTACTCAAATTCTGGTGGTTGTTTTTTATTGACCCGGGCTCACTTTCTGTTTAAGCAGTGACAGTATTCCCCTCAGTGTGGGATAAGGCTGGCTGTCAGCAGCAGTATTAAACAGGTGCTTTAGAATCTTAGTGTCACTGGCAGGCTCTGAGAAAAGGATGTGGGTGGGTTTTTGTTTATTTCTTTTGCTAAGAAGAAAATGTTTTTGCTTCCTTCCTCACCTGGATGTGACAGGAGATACACATTAAGACAATACTCTCATGCTCAAGATCCTGAGTTCATCCCCTGGCACTGCAGTCCAGCCTCCCTGCCCCACAAAAGTATTCCTTTTGAGACAGGGTCTGGCTATGTAGCCCAGGCTGGCCTTGAACTTAATCCTCTTACTTTAGCTGCCTGGGTGTTGGGATTATAAGTGTGAGTTACCAGACAGGACAAAGTTAGAAAATATTCTTTAAACATAAAAATATGGTGGGGTAGATACTATTGTGAGCCAAAAAGTTATTTTCAGGTTGGTATTGCAATTTATGATATAAAGTAATTCAAGTATAGAACTACTGAACTCGCCAAGATCAGATGGATAGTAGAATACTTTCTCCAAGGTTGGCAAATACCTATGTTCTGGACATTGTGAATGTAATTCTTACCTGATGGTTTTCATAATTGTTCTTAATTTATAAATAAGTTTATTGGTATTAGAGAAAGTGCCTTTTATTGGACTAAAATGGGGGATGTAGGGATAATCTCTTGTGTACTGTGTGGAAGCACCTGTCCTTAAAAACCCTATAGCCTATAGAAAAATGTAAAGTGGAAGTTAGGACACCTGGGAGAGAGAGAAAGAGAGAGAGAGAGAGAGAGAGAGAGAGAGAGAGAGAGAGAGAGAGAGAGAGAGAGAGAGATTTTCTTTGAAAGAGTCATGCAACAGGAAGATTCCTCACTGAGACTCAGAGGAAGCCAGAGAAACTGAGGAGAGGTAACTAACCATATGGCAGACAGAAAATAGTATAAACGGGTTAATGTAAGTTACGAGCTACTCAGGGAACAAACCAAAGATTATAACCTAGGGATTTATTAAATAAGAAGTGTCTAAGTCGTTATTCCAAAACCTGGGCATAGGTGGAAAAGCCCAAGGTTACAATGCTGTTTCCCTGAATTATTTCTCAACCCATTTGTTATTTGTATAAAGGATCACTACTTTTTTTGAAACTGATTTTGTATCCAGCCACTTTGCTGAAGGTGTTATCAGTTCTGTGTGTTCTCTGGTAGGATTTTTGGGGTCACTTATGTATCCCATCATATTGTCTGTGAATAACAATACTTTGACTTCCTTTCCTATTTGTATCCCTTTGACTTCCTTTTGTTGTCTAATTGCTCTGGCTAGGACTTCCAGTACTATATTGAATAGGTAAGGTGAGAGTGGGCAGCCTTGCCTAGTCCCTGATTTTAGTGGGATTGCTTCAAGGTTCTCTCCATTTAGTTTGATGTTGGCTATTGGCTTGCTGTATATTGTTTTACTATGTTTACATATGGGCCTTGTATTCTTGACTCCAAGATTTTTAACATGAAGTGGGGGTGGTGTTGGATTTTGTCAAATGCTTTTTTAACATCTAATGAGGTGATCATATGATTTTTTTCTTTCAGTTTGTTTATATGGTAGATCACATTAACAGCTTTTCTTTTTATTGGATAGTTTCTTTATTTACATTTCAAATGCTATCCCCTTACCTGCCCCCCATGGAAACCCCCATTCCATCCCCCCTGCTTCTATGAGGGCATTACCTCACCCACCCACTGACTCCCAACTCGCCACTCTGGCATTCCCCTACACTAGGGCACCAACCCTTCACAGGACAGAGGGTCTCTTCTCCCATTGATGCAAAATAAGGCCATTCTCTGCTACATATGCAGCTGGAGCCATGGGTCCCTCCATGTGTACACTTTGGTTGGTGGTTATGTCCCTGGGACTCTGGGGGATCTGGTTGGTTGATGTTGTTGTTCTTCCTATGGGTTGCAAACCCCTTCAGCTCCTTCAGTTCTTTCTCTAACTCCTCCACTGGGAACCCCATGCTCAGTCCAATGGTTGGCTGTGAACATCTACCTCTGTATTTGTCAGGCTCTGGTAGATCCTTTCAGGAGACAGCTGTATCAGGCTCCTGTCAGAATGCACTTTTTGGCATCCACAATACTGTCTGGGTTTGACATCTGTATATGGGATGGATACCCAGGTGGGACAGTCTCTGGATGGCCTTTCCTTCAGTCTCTACTCCACACTTTGTCTCTGTATTTGCTCTTGTGAGTATTTTGTTCCCCCTTCTGTGAAGGAAGGAAGCATCCATACTTTGGTCTTCCTTCTTCTTGAGCTTCACGTGGTCTGTGAATTGTATTTTGGGTATCCGGAGCTTTTGGGCTAATATCCAATTTTCAGTGAGTAAATACCATGTGTGTTCTTTTTCGGCTGGGTTGCCTCACGCAGGATGATATTTTCTAGTTCTATCCATTTGCCTAAGAATTTCTCGAATTCATTGTTTTTAATAGCTGAGTAATACTTCATTGTGTAAATGTACCACATTTTCTATATCCATCCCTGCATCTCTGGGATAAAGCCTACTTGATCATGGTAGATAGTCTTTTTGATGTGTTCTTGGATTCAGTTTACACACTTTATTGAGAGTTTTTGAATCAATATTCATAAGGGAAATTGGTCCATAATCTTTCTTCATTGAGTTTTTGTTAGGTTTAGGTATCAGGGTGAGGTGACTGTAGCCTCATAAAATTAATTTGGCAATGTTCCATCTGATTCTATTTTGTGGAATAACTTGAGGAATATGGATATTAACTCTTCTTTGAGAGCATGATAGAATTTTGTGCTAAACCCATCTGGTGCTGAGCCTTATTTTAGTTACGAGACTTTTGATGACTGCTTCTATTTCCTTAGGGATTACAGGTCTATTTAAATTGTTTATCTAACCTCAATTTAACTTTGGTAAGTGGTATCTATCAAGAAAAATGTCCATTTCTTTTAGATTTTCCAGTTTTGTGCAGTACAGGTTTTTAAAGTATGGCCTAATGATTCCTTGGATTTCCTCACTGTTATCATATGCCCCTTTTATTTTTTGAGTTTGTTAATTTAGATATCGTCTCTGTGTCTTTTAGTTAGTTTGGATAAGGGTTTGTCTATCTTGCTGATTTTCTTAAAGAACCAACTTTTCCTCTCATTGCTACTTTGTATTGTTCTCTTTGTTTCTATTTTGTTGATTTCAGCTCTCAGTGTTCTCTTGGGTTTGGTTGCTTCTTTTTTCTAGAGCTTTCAGGTGTGCTGTTAAGTTAGTTGCTAGTATAGGATCTCTCCAATTTCTTTATGAAGGCACTTAGTGATGTGAACTTTCTTCTTGGCACTGCTTTCATTATGTCCCATAAGTTTGGGTATGGTATGCCTTCATTTTCATTGAATTCTAGAATGTCTTTAATTCTTTATTTCTGTTGTAAGTCATTTTTCATTGAGTAGAGAGTTGTGCAGTTTTCGTGAGTGTGTGGGCTTTCTCTTGTTTCTGTTGTTATTAAAATTCAGCTTTAATCAGATTTCAGATGTTGTCTGATGACATTCATAGCTTTAGGGTTCTTGAAAACTAGTGGCCTGTTGAGACTACAAAGATTTTAATAGTCACAAGGATGCTAGGCCAGACACAGTGGTGGGCAGCAAATGACTTTCAAAGAAACTAAAAATAGCCCAAGGTAATTTGGCTCCAGTCTGCAGTATTTTGTTTCCATAGTCACGAAGTTCAGTCATTTGGCCTTGTAAATCTGTAATGAAGATATGGCTTTTCTTTTTCTTTGTTCTTTTTTTCCCCTGGGAACTTCTGTTTATAGTTCCACCAGTTAGCCAAGCATTACATTGACAGAGGCCAAATACTGTTTTATGCCCCAGTTCTAGAAAAGCTCATTCCTGGAGTCTGATGAAAATAAATCTGTGTAAACAGAAAAGCAGTCTTTAAAAGAGATAGTTGATATAGACATTAAGGAATAAATCCGCAGATCACATCAAATTTATTAGGCATTATGGCTGTGTGTCATTTCTGTTTTATTTAACTCTTTATATATGACTTATCATTTGCATGTCACATAAGAGGACTATTATATCTAAAGTTATATCAATGAAGGACACAAGAAGTTGAGGGAACTAGACTTATTGTCTAACCAAACTATCATATTCTTTAAATAAGTTGACCACGGGCTGGAGAGATGGCTCAGCTGTTAAAGGCTAGGCTCACAACCAAAAATATAAATAAGTTGACCACATGTTATCCTCTGTGTTGTAGCTATTTATACTTTACAAAATATTATTTGTGATGTTTGGAGTACTTGAAGTAACATTTTATCTTTTAATTTTAGTTTTCTTTCTGGCCACTTTGATTTCATGCCTACAACTTTATGTAAAGTTCTGGTTTAAAAATATTTGTCTTCAATGTCTAAATTATTATAACTTTTATTTCTAATATATAATTTCATTTGTTATAACACTGTGATAGTACATCAGGTTCCAGTTTGTAATGGTAAATGAATAGTCACATTGCAGGAAAATTATCAATTATGATCACTTTAAATTTCTTTGTAACAAAATTATCTGTTTTACCACTTAAAAATATAAGCAACTGACATACAAACAATAGTCAAACTCCTGAGAAATTGGGGTTTCCATAAATTTTTGAAGACATAGATATTAGTTCTTATTTTATGATCAGAATGGGCAATGGAATTCCAATTGGAGTTACTTTGCAATACTGTCATTTAGTTTTCATTGTCAAAATATGAGTATTGTTTAATTAAATTGAATCCCTTCCAACTCTACTATGGGTAACATTAAAGACTTTCAATAAACTCAATCAATAAACATGAGCTCTTCAAGTGTTAAATACCATGAATACTATTGTCATCGAAGAGTGCTTGTTTTTGTACAATTTGGATAAAATAAGTCAACCAAAATTATTGGCCATCTTTAACAAGACTCAACACAGCTAAAGTTACTCTAAGGCAGCCAGTCATTGGAGTACAACACAGGGCTTCCCAAAGATTTTTAAATTGTTGCATCTCAACTTGGCTCTATGCTTTTCTACCACTATGTCTATTTACTTTTCTCTCATTATGTTCTGTTCTCAGCTCCTCTGTGTTCATTTACTCCAGACAGTATTGTTCAGAAAGTATGAAGACATGCATATAATTCCCCAAGTAATAAAGGGAATACTTCTTGAGTATGACAAGAGAACAACCCCACATATTCATGCCATTAGCCTGAGTTTTGATTAAAACAGAAAAGGCCTCCATAGAAGCAGCCCTCTTCTCTGACCCTATTTTATTTGTGCTTCTTAATAAAGACAGCTTAGATACTTCAAAGGTTCTCATAGCAGGTAATAACACTTACACACTTTTATGAGTTAATCCTGGGGAAGAGAGAGTGTATGTGACATGTAGGCAAAACTGATTGGGGTAGAGATAAGACCTAAAGCATCTGGAATCTGTACAAAGCGGTGTTTTTGATCCTTTTGTGGATACTCAGCCACCCCAAGGAAACTTGGATGGAGCATATTAGGGGAGGATTGTGCTTTAACTACCTGTTTCCTCTAAGGATGATGAGAATGGATGACAGAGATGCGAATCTCCACTCTAGAGTGCCTAGTACTTGTGTTTCCATCTTGCCTCCCTCACAGTAAATGCTGCAATGCATCCTTGAGTACTAAAATAAGGTAGATATTGAGAATTTTAAAAAATAAAGATTAATATTTTATATCATCTTGCCCCAATACAAGCTTGCTGTGGATGAAATTTGGCCAAAGGATGGAAATTGAAACTTTAATACCATTCTGTAGCTAGGCCCACTTTATTAGAACCAAGGGAAATGATGTGTTGTAGGCTTCTGTTTGGTGTCTTGTGAATTAATGGGTGGCTGCGAATTCCTGAGGCTTGGGTGAGGTCCTCCCTTCATGGGGGCCTTACAGGAGGACCTTGGTCCCTGAAAGTTTGAATTCCCTAGTGTTTGGGGAATTCGAGAGCAGGAAGGAAGGAATGGGTAGATGGTGGGAGCACACCCTCATAGAAGTAGGAGGAGGGGGATGGGATAAGGGGTTTGGGGGGGAATGGGTGAGGGGATAATATTGAAAGGTAAATAAATAAAATATCCAATAAAAACAGATAATGGGTCTGGCAATTGTAGTTGAGCAGTTGAGACTTTTTGTCAACAATTTATTAAGGGGATTTCGTATAATCCTCAAGGACAAGGTATTGTGGAAGAGGCCCATGGAACTTTAAAAAGATTGGTGACACATACTGTTGCTGAGAATGAGACAAGTAACAAAGTGGTGAGTGCCTTTAATCCCAACACTTTGGAGGCAGAAGCAGATCTGAGTTCAAGGCCAGGCTGGTCTATGAGTGATTTCCAGGACACTAAGAAACCATGTCTCAAAAATAAATAAATAAATAAATAAATAAATAAATAAATAAAATAATGTGAAAATTAATTCTGCCCCATTGATACCCAGCCTTCAAAAATTCCCAATCTGGCAGCAGTTGAGTGATATGGGAACATCGACACTGACTGGTAATTGAGTGAACTGAGTGTCATTGTTAGCATATCGTAGCTTCCTTGAGCTGGAAAGCCTGCTGTATGGTTTATGTCCTTCTGTCCTCCGTGTGCCAAAGGTCAGAGTGCTCTAAGACATGGAATGCATTTTTTTCTCAGATGAGGCTCTTGGCAACTATTCCCCATTTTGTGACTGCAATAAAGTTAGCATGACTAATTTTGGACTGAAGTATTTGATTTGCTTTTTTATTTTACAAGGGGTTATAATGAAGAGGTTTCCTAGAGTCTCAGAAGAAACTTTAGACTTTGAAACAGTGTTCTGTAGATACGTTAAATCCATTTGAGCCACACTGTCTTTCTAGCTCCACTCTTTCTTTTTTCCCCCTGAATGACCTGTCTGTTTGATGAGGAATGGTATTGGAGTCACCAACTAGTACTGCATTGAGGTTAATCTGTGACTTTAAGAATAGTATTTGTTTTAAGAAATTGGATACGCTGATATATTCAGTGCATATATCCAATTGTAATTCCATCTTGATAAGTTACCTTCTTTATCTTTTCTATCTTGTGTTGGCTTAAAGTCTTTTTCCCCATGTTTTGATAGTGGTGTTTGCTTTCTCCCTAGTTCTGTTTGATTACAGTATCTTTAGCCATGCTTTCATCCTAAAGTGCTGTCCATCTTTAGTTATGAGTTGTGTTTCTTAGAGGCAGCAACAGGAGGAATCCTGTTTTCTAATTGCATCTTTTAGTCTGTGCCTTTTATTGAGGAGTTGCACTTGTTGTTATGTAGAGTTACTGAAAAACATGTGTTAATTCCCTGTCATTTTTCTTCCCATGAGAGTCGGGCAGAGTCACACGGGAGAAGCGGGATTCGAACCGGGAGACAGAGAGAGAGCAGAGGGCTCAGGCTGGCCCTCTGCAGGCGGCCACCTAAGTCACTGCGCCACCGCTCGTTCGCTCCCTGTCATTTTTTGATTTCGTATTGTTTGATGTTATCTTAGTTATCATTTGCTTACTAATGCATTAGCATATTTTTTTATTTTCTGTAGTTTCATTGATTTTTTTCATTATTCTCTTCTGTTTGAAATATTTCTTCCAGTATCATATATGGAGCTGACAGTGCTTTAGAATGATCTTGTCATGAAAAAAAAAATTCTTTTTCCTTTCATTAGGGTGGATAGTCTTGTTGGTATAGGAGTCTCCTGTTGGCATCGGTGATCTTCTAGGAGCTGAAGTACATTGCTCTCAGCATTTCTATCTTTTAAAGTTTCCATAGAGAAATCAGCTTTTATTCTGCTTTTGGGCCTTTTCTCTCCCAGCTTTCAATACCCTTTCCATTAAAAAAAAAAAAAAAAAAAAAAATAATGAGAAGCAGAAAAAGATTCAGTGTGGCAAAATTGTGAATAGGGACAAAGAAATGCAGTGACTCTCACAAATCTGTCTTCTTGGACCATGACATGAGGGTAAAATTTAATTCAAAAGCAAAAGATATGCATAACTAAGCAGTCTGGCAGGCTGCAATCCCCTGCCACCAGTTCGAATCTTTCTCGCAAAGTCAGTCTGCTGCAAGATCAACTGGCATTGTATCTGAGAGACGCCCCCAAAGCTTCATCCAGTTCCTCTCCTAGCAGGAGATTCTGGGTAAGATTCTAATTTGGGGGCTCCAGTCTTTTAATAGTCTGATAGCCAATAGAGGGAACACAAATGTCTCTTTAGAATATTTCTCATAGGCAGATTGGATACATTACTCTGTTTTAAACACCTTAATTTTGAGGTGAAACATGCCTGTGTTTCAAAAAAAAAATGTCAATAAGCAGAATACAAGTAGGAGCCAAGATTCCTACTTGCAGGTAGTCCTTGGTTACCACGCATGAGAACCATTTCTATACAGCCTGCTGGCTTTTAGTTATTTGTGGAAGTGTTCCACAAGGAACTTGTTTGTTTGTTCAAAACAGGGTCTATCTACGATACCTAAGCTAGCCGCAGATTTATGATACTCCTGCTTCAGCTTCCCAAGTGCTGGAATTACAGGCAAGTACTATCATGTCCAACGTGACTTCATTTCATTTCTGACCACTGACCCCCTTCTCTCCAGACAACAGTTCTGAAGATGTCATTATTAGTGGTTTGGTGGTTTGCTCTCCACTGTCTGTAGTAGCCAGATCAGATTTGGTCTTGGCAGTCTGATTCAATCCCGTGTTGAAGAGTTTAAGTGACTGTTGCCAAGGAATTAGTGAAGTGGACAGAAGTGAAGATACAATTGAACCACTGAACTACATCACTCAGAGCCATAAAAAGAAAGGTTTATTAGGGAATTCAAACTGCTGGAACTGTCTCTCAGGAGACAGAGAGAACAATAAAAGGCAGGAAAACCCTTTTCTGTTTTAAGGGGTTTAAGGTTGTGGCATGTGTGCCAGAACAGCCTAGACACTAGCATGGCTACTTTGATGTATTCCAGGCCTGTTTGCATTCATCGGGAACTAGATGACCTTGCCAAAAGTTGTTGAGTGTGGGAGCATATAAGGGAAGTAATGGCTTTTCCTGACTAACAGAAACCTGCTTTACATGATTTCAGAGAAATCCTGAGTTTAAGTAGCAATCCTTCTGTTTTCCAGTCAGAGCCCAGCCTGAACTGGGCCAAGACTATCATTTAGAACACTGTCAGTAGCATTTTCATTTGTGTACAGGGGGCACTTTGGACCTAACAGTTAGTTTCTCTGCTGGGTAGTTTGATGTCAGAAACATGGGAGTGTTTCAGTTTCAGCTGTCATTAAGAGACCAGAACCACTGAAGTGGAAATTTTGCTTTGCTGGAACAATTGATGTTGGTTAGCTGGGGTGAGGAATTGCTGTCATTAAGAGACAAACTGGGTGGGAGAGGGAAGTGGGATGGGAATGGGGGGGCAGTATCAGACATTCACAGAGACAGGAGAGAGACCCAGAAGACCAGGAGAATGAATGGAAATCTGCAGCTGCCTGTGCTGGGGTGGGAGGCAGTTGGCAGGTAGGAAGAATCTTTAGGAAGTCCCAGAGACCTGAGGTGGGGGAGGCTCCCAGGAGCCAATGCATGTGACCTTAGCCAAGATGCCTAACAGTGGGGATATGGAACCTGAAGAGGCCACCTCCTGTAGCCAGGCAGGACCCCTCATGGAAAGATAGGAACACTAACCCACCCACAAAACTTTTGACCTAAAATTTGTCCTGTCTAAAAGAAATGCAGGGACAAAAATGGAGCAGAGACTAAAGGAATAGTCAAACAATAGCTAGCCCAACTTGAAGCCCATCCCATGGGCAGGCATCAATCTCTGACAGTATCAATTATACTCTGTTATACTTGCAGACAGGAGCTTAGCATAACTGTCCTCTGAGGGGCTCTACCCAGCAGCTGACTGAAACAGGTGCAGACACCCACAGTCAAACATTGGTCAGAGGTTGGGGACTCTTATGGAAGAGCTAGGGGAAGGATTGAAGGCCCTGAAGGGGATGGGAACACCACAGGAAGACCAACAGAGTCAACTAACCTGGACCCCTGGGAGCTCTCAGAGTCTGAGCCACCAACCAAAGAACATACAAGGGCTGGACTGAGGCCCCTGCAATACGTAGCAGACACGCAGCTCAGTCTCCGTGTGGGTCCCCCAACAACTGGAGTGGAGGCTCTCCCTAAGGCTGCATCCTCACTGTGTAATCCATTGCCCAACAGAACAGCCTTGTCTGACTATAGTGGGAGAAGATACACCTACTCTGTCAGAAATTTGATGTGCTAGGGTGGGGGGGACAAAGAGGGGCACTTTCTCAGAGGAGAAGGGGAGGGGTATGGAGGGAAGGTGTCTGTGAGGAGGAACAGGAGGGGGCAGCATTTGGGATGTAAATAAATAAATATGAATTTAAAATGTATAAAAGTAACTGAAAACAATAAAAATCCAGTTAGAGAGAGAGAGAGAGAGAGAGAGAGAGAGAGAGAGAGAGAGAGCGAGCGCTCACTGAGATGAAATCTTCTGGGAAGTGTTCCCTCAGGGTCAGCACACGAACACTGTAGTCCACAGGGCGGCTAGGGCCATATATCATACTAACAGCCAAATTTGGTAATGCATAAGAATTTCCTATAAGGTACTAGTTTTGAAGATATGAATGAGTCATTGACAGTAGCTAAGGCTTGGCATCATGAGAGACCACTAGTAAAGGTGCTATCTCAGTCGCAATGGAGAACCTAGGACTGAATAGATCATATAAAGAGGTTATGGCTTGGCACCAAGGTTGGAGTCCCCGAAGAGAACCTTGGAGAGGCTATTGGTGAAGGTGCAGCCTCATTCACAGTATAGAACCCAGCATGTTGAAGATGCCAGAACTGTAGGATTACCATCAAAGACAGCAGCAGCTATGATGTGGAGCTGCCCTGAGCCTGTGAGACAAGTTATATGTACTAAAGGTGGCAGAGCCAGAGAGTGGAGCTACATAAGCCCTTTGGACTCAGAAGATCAGGAATGAGTCTCAGACATTGCACACTGTGTCATTTAGAAGATTTGATATTTGATTCTCTTTTATTTGATTGTGACTATGCACTGTTTCTTCCCATTTCAAGAAAAAGCATTTAACTTTCTTTTCTGAAATGCCCACAGCTGAGACACTTTGGATTTTTAAAGATACACTGGATTTTTTTTAAAGAAAACTTCAAATTTTAAACTGTTGAGATTTTTTTCAGTTTTTAATATTTTTAGTTATTTTTATCTTATATGTATGGTCTGTATGTGCCTGTGCACTTTGTGCATACAACACCTGTAGAGACCAGAACAGGACACTGAATCTCCCAGGACTGGAGTTACAGATGGTTGTGAGCAGCCATGTGGCTGCTGGGACTTAGAGATCCTTTAGAAGAGTCTCCTTAGCTGTTGAGCCATCTCTCCAGTCCCTAAGATAGTTTTAATATATACATATTCCCTATATCTTTAAAGCTAGAAGAAAAATATCATGTTAGGTTTTTAAAAGGAGAAAAGCCTTAAAACCAAAATTAGAATTCTTTTTAAGATAAATATTGTGGAAATCTGCAAAAACCCTGCCCTCAAAACTAATGCGCTTCTAACGTTAGTAAATGAGTATATTGCTTTTCAAATCATGCTTCTAAACTTAAAAATAAAAACTTTAATTGCCCCAAAGGAAATCCTGACTCCCATGAGTGCCTTCAACTTCCTACTGCAATTACTTACAATAAAACATTTAGTTTATAAAGGAAAAGATGATGGGTATCCTAATAGCACAATATGTCAAAATGCTGCACGTGACTTGAAACTTATTCTTCAACTTTTTGAGCTATAATGTTAAGGTGGTATTTCTAATTATGGTATGACTTTACATCTAGGAAAACTAAATGTGATGTTGACAGCTCTGGGAGCAAAGTATTGGGATTTTTAAGGACCATGGATCTTTTAAAGTTATACTGTGTTTTACATTGTGATATTAATGTGAGATCTTGGGGATAAACAAAAAAGGAAAAGGAAAGATTATTAGTCTAAGAGTGAAGTGTTTGTGTGTCAGATTCACAACGAGTCAGTTGTGCTGGGTTGTTGTTGGTGGTGGTGGTGGTGGTGGTAGTGATGGTGGTTTGTTTTTCTCAATTTGACACAAGCTTGAGTCACTTGGGAAGAGGGAACTTCAAGTATAATTGTATTCTTATTTTCTTTCCACTAAGATATAAACTGCACAGAGACACGGGGTTTAGGGTTCTTTTTGTTTGTTGTTTGTTTGTTTGTTTGCCCTTTTGTTTTTTCTATTTTATCTATAGCATCTAAAATACTGCCGTCACCTGGTACATTAAATAAATGTCTGCTGTGTTAATGTATGACTACAGCACATTTCAGAGAATGTAAAGTCAGACTTAAGGGCAATTGCAATAATATATTTTATAAGAAAACAATAATCTATGGTATTAGTGCACTTTAATGCTCATTCATGCTCAGTATGTATTTAATAAACACTTTTTTTGTTCTAAGCCCCTCTGCTAGCAACTGTGATTATAAAGTCAAGTTTAGGACAGCCCTTAATTTCTCTTAGTACTAAATATCTAGTAGGAGGACTCCAATTATGAGTTTTACTTTATGCTGCTATACTCCAATAACAAAAATTAAAAAACAGTTATATAAGCCTGTAACTCTCAACCTTTGCAAATGTACAGAATTATTTATGAAGTTAAAAAAACAAGATCACTATTTACAAAATGGTAAATTCTTATATAGGTGCATTAGAGAGGGCCGCGCCTGTACTGTCTAGTCCATGATACTCAAGACTCAGAGCAAAAGAAATGATGGGAAAATATGAATATGATATTTCTTTCAGCAATACATATTACAGCAAAATTAGAATGATTAAATATCTGTGAATAGAAGGCTTACAAACTAAGATAATTTAATTGTATGTAGCTTTGAAAAATAATGGCTATTTCTATGTATTTATTGGGAACACTGTGTTGATAAATGAAAAAAATCAAGTCGGAGAAAATTGCATGCATACATATATGGAAGGAATCAAATCATACCAAACTAGTAAAGAAAAGAAACAAAGAAACAAAGCCATGAGAGAGAAGAAGGCACAAATTAAAAGAACAAATGATAAAGGAGATCACTGCTTTGTTTTTTGTTTTGTATTTCTGCTTGGTACAATATAAACATTTTGTACATTTGTTTTTTAAAGGGTAAAAAAATAATGCCTATGAATGAATACCAAAATAAATTTTACTGTATTTCACTGTGAATTTGACTTGTGACATCATCAGAGAGAAGCTATCTCGAATTATTTAAAAGTTCAGATCTTTCTTCTGTATTTTCCTAGTGGGATACACCTTGAGCATCAAAAGAACCATGCAAGAGTTTAAACTATTGTCAAAATTGAGATTTGAGGTGTGGGGAATTTGGGACAAGGTCAGGTTAAATAGTACATGATTTGAACTTGGGATCATTCTACCTCACCTTCCCAAGTTCTGAGACTGTACGGACATCACATTCAGCAAGAATTTGTATATTATTAATACTTCTAAGAAGCACCAGAAAATATAATGAATTCAAGTAGTATGCAGCCAAGCACTATGATTTTACTAAGAAGCATTTTACATTAAAAGCCTATATAATTTATATGATGCAATCATTTATTTCAGAAAATGTATAAAGCAAAGCCTAAGATGGGACAATTCAAGCACCTATAGCAATAAGTACAGCCAGTTGAGCACACAACCTAGAGCCTATATTTATAAGCTAATATTTTTGCCTCTGATGTTATGTTTATTCTTTAAGTATTCACATATTTTACAGATATACAATAAAATAGTTTTCCATTTAGTGCTTAGAATTATTTGCAAAATACCTTGTGAGCAAACATGAGTGTTGGAAAAGCAGAGGTGGACAAGCATATTAATTTAAAATTTTGATAAAGCTATATGAAAGTGTATGTTGTCTTTATAACATTATATCCTACCATATCATTTTATAATATCTATAAGTTAGGTTTTTTCTTCCATTTCTCCAAAGTCGCCATGCACACTTATGAAGACAGAATTTCAGGATTTAGCTTTACAACCTTATTTTACTGTTTGATTGATTGGCTGATTGATTCTGATAGTGGAATTAAGCCTAGGTCTTGTGCATGCTAGGCAAGTGCTGTACCACTGAGTGAAGCACAGCCCTCTTTTTACTTATTTTTAAACGGGGGTCTTACCTAGGTTGGCTTTGAACTCACTCTGTAGCCCAAGAGACCTTGAACTTGGGATTTTTCTACATCAACCTCCCATACAGATGTTATACAGTGCTGAGCTATTAGGTTTGGCCACAGAAGCATTTTCAAGGTTACCTTCAGGTAAATGAGTTGACTATGTAGCAAATACTTAGAGCCAATAAAGAAACAAACAGAACATTGAGGGTCTTCCCCTCCCTCTTGATAAGATGTCGGGATGTGAATTTGCATTGATGCATCTGTTCAAAGGTATCTCAAGATACTATATTCCTGCTAGACCATTTTCCAACGTATTTTATTGACTTTTGGGGAATTTCACATCATGCACCCCAATCACAATCACTTCCCACTCCTTTAATATCTGCTCTCTTATCCTTGTGACCTCTCCCTCCCAAAAAACAGAAAAGAAAAAAGAAAAAAGAAACAAGTCCAATTTGTGTTGCCCATATACTCACTGGAGCATGGTCACACTCATAGAGGCCAGCTCCTTAAGGAAAACGAAGTCCTTTCCCACGCCCACCCCACCCCCACCAGAAGTCATCAGTTGTGGAGAGCTGTACTCCAGCGTCTTTACTGCAATTTTTCAGAGTTCTCTTTGATAGTTTCCTGTCTAGGCTGTTACTTTTGGGGGCGGGATAGGGGTTGTCACAGAAGTCTTCTATGTCCCCCGTTTTTTTCAAATGTGAGTCTGTAATCATTGATATCACTGCAAAAGTTCTTCCTTGCCATTTACAGTCAGCAGGAGCATGGGTTCCTAAGTGGTTTCTGGTGAAAGTATAGACTATGAACATCCACATGGTCTCCAGCATCAGCACATACCAAAAAGCTCCTCTCAGTCTCTGGTGGCAGTACAGACCACAGACATCAACAGCCCTCTGCTGAAGCTTGGGCCATAGACACCGGCATAGCCTTGGCTGCAGCATGCTGCCAAACCATTTTTTTTTTTAACAAATTTACTCTAAAACCTCATACTTGCCTCTGCATTGCTGCAACAGCGTTGGTCTTCTACTATAATCCACTATCCTTTTCTCTTATATGTGTTTTTAAAGAAATTGCCACTTTTATACAACCTCCAACATATTACTGGTGCATAGCAATTAGGCATAACTTGCCACATGTCCACCTCACACCCTATAACAAAGACCTCTTTGTGCCTGAGTCTTATACAGTCCTAAGAAGTGTCCTCCAAAGCAAAATGACTTACATTATCTCCATGCTACGCATGAGGAACAAAATGTTCACTAAGTACGTGCTTTATTCAAGGTTCTGACAAGCAGTCCCCTAAGGCCTTACTCCCCCCCCCCCCCCCCCGCCCCATGCCAAGGTCACCATCAGCAAAGAAAGAGAAAGAAGTCATTGCTTACTCTATACAAAACAAGCATGTCATGCCATGAAGAGAGCACTCGTTAACTCTAGCCACTCTTCTGATAGTAAAAGCTGCTAGCAGAGTCTGGGGCCTTCGGGGTAAGTGTAGAGCAGAACTTGCCTTTCATAGTAATGGTTATAAGCCTGCAAACCCTAGTTATACACAGTATCTTGTGGTTCACTAAGTCAAATATCACAGATAGTGTGGGATTTCACATTTATCCTTTAGAATTTGAAAGGCTTGCAAATCTCACTGTTCTCAGAGTTAGCTTAATGGTGTCTGTGCTCCCCACAGCTTTCTCTTCTGTCTTACAGAAATAATTCCGATGTGCATTCATCTCTAGCTACCTTGGAGCACAGTCCATATTCTGCTAGGACACTCCTATTATGTTTTTGTTTGGAACTTTGATTTCACTCTAGGTGCATTACCACTCAGATGGGAAAGGTATCCTGGCAGTCCAAGCCAAGAAATACCACAGAGTCACACTGCACAACAAACCTCACACAAGACATTTATTTGGAGGCAAAAACCTAGGAGGGTGGTTGCCTCTGTTCAGGCAAGAAGCAGCAGAGAAGTGAGCAGAACATAGGATTTATAGGGTTTCTTGGGGGTGGCAGGGGGGCATACAGAGCCCTGCCACCATGGTGGCCTGATTTGGGGGCAAGATCAGGATTGGTGGTTTTTTTTCTGTAGGGTGGAGTCTGGCCCCACTCCTGCCTGTGGGTGGGTCCTGGAAATGGCAGTTAGAGCAGCCTGAGGGGGGAACTGGCTGTTGGAGCCACTTGGAGGCAGGGCCTAGCCATTGGAGCTGCTCAAATTGAGGGACTGGCCACTAGGCACCTCAAGGGGTCAAGCCAGGCCACCAGAGTAGTCTGGGGGTGGCGCCTGGCAGCTGGAGATCTCCAGGGGTAGGGTAGGGTGTTCAAGGAGAATCTCTGTGCTTAAAAGGGAAAGCCAACAATCTTGGCTAGTCATGCCAACTCAAGAAGCAGGGAAGGTTTTTCCTGTTGTGGACTCCATTTGTAAATTTTGTAAAGTTTGTAAACCCTCTTTTTTTAAAAAAAATAAATAAATAAAATATTTTCTTTTATTTACATTCCAAATGTGTTGCCCCACTTTTTGGTGCCCTTTCCAAGACTCCTTCACCCCATCCCTCTCCACTTTGCCTCTGAGAGGGTGCTTTGCCCACTCCCTCACACATCTATCCCCCTTCCCTGGGGCATCAAGTCTCTACAGGAGTAGGTGCTTCCTCTCCTACTGAGGCCAGACAAAACAGCCCTCTGCTACATATGTGCAGGAGGCCATGGGCCAGCCCATGTATGCGTTTTGGCTTAGCCTCTGGGAGTTACCAAGGGTCCAGGTTAGTTGAGACTGTTGGTTTCCCTATGGGGTTGCCATTCCCTTCAGCTTCTTCAATCCTTCCCATAATTCTCCCACATGGGTCTCCTGGTTGGCTGTAAGTATCTGCATCTGTCTCAGTCAGTTGATGGGTAGAGCTTTTCAGAGGACACTCAAGTGGCCAGGTACCCTCCTGAAGGGCTCCAGCAGCCAGGCCCTAACTTCCCTAAAGGCCCTAAAGGCTAAAACAACTGTAGCTGCCATTCCAGCCCCTCAAAATGGGAAAGTGACCAGGCCCCACCTCCTAGACTTCCCTAAGGTCATTTTCTAACAGCTGTGATGGCAGCTCCCAGACCTAAGGCAGGAAAGTGGCCAGGCACCACCTTACAAGAAAAAAAAATCCCACCAATCCCTGAACTTGCCCCAAAGATGAGGCCACCCTGGAAAGCCAAGAAACCCACCCCACCCCCATCTCCACCAAGAAACGCTATATAAACCTTGTGTTCTGCTCAGTTGTCTGCTGCTTCTTGCTCAAGCAGTGGCAGCCACCCTCCTGGGTTTTCCAATAAATCTCTAGAGTGAACACTTCCCTTCAGGGAACACTTACAAACACTAGATTTAATTTCAAAGGATTATTGAATTAATAATTGTTAACCATTGATCATTACATTATTTTACTCACTACCATGATATTATGTCTTACCTACATTCGATCACAGTGCTACAAGGGCTCGTTAATATATCTCTTGCTATTTAGAACCTCTGTATTTCTCCTTGAATGTGAGATTTTTTTAATTTTTAGGCTAGGGAGATGGCTCAACTGGTAAAAGAGCTTGTAGTGCAAGCCAACAACCTGAGTCTGATTCACAGAACACATGTAAAAAGTCAGATGTGGTTACATATATCTGTAATCCTAACACTTGTATGGCAATATGGTATTCAGAGACCCGAGAATTTAGAAATTCCCAGGCCACCTGTCTCAGGCCACCTGTGTATGCTACACAGCAGAAACAAAAGAGACTCTGCTTTAACAATGTCGAATGTGAGAACGGGTTCCCAAAAGTTGCCCTCTGACCTCCTCTCTACAAATGCACACATATGGGCACACACACAACAAATGCGTAATTTTAAAAAAGAAATATATGTTTGCAATTCATCTGCCCTTTTAAACAGGAGTTGTTTGCTTGTTTGCTTTTAGCATGCCTTAAACCCCAGGGGTAAGGATAAAGCATTTGGTCATTAGCACTACTCAGGATATAAGTACTTGGAAATTTAAAAAATACATTTCATTTCACCTACTCCCTTATACACTAGTTTTAAAAACTGTTTAAAAGCAGTTTAGAAAACTAGTATGTCATAAGACCATAAGTTAGGGAAAGTGCAAAAATAAATATAAGAATGGAACTCAAAACATCAAAATTTAACTCAGGAATTGCCAATCAAGCTGGTCACTTATCATGTAGATTTATTGATGTGGGAAAAGTTCAGTTAAACTACAGTACAGCAAGTAAAAATAGTCCAAGCCTCCACTAGAGAACGGAAGAGCTTTTGACTTAGTGACAAGTGAGAAATTGGGCATGTATTGCGTATGTTATATCAAGTGTGAGATGCGGGGCCATGACTGGACAGAACAGTCTGATGGCAAACAATCTTTATTTTTTAATCTCCACATACAAAAACTGAAGTAAGATTTCAATACTGACTGCCTAAACTTTCGAAGACGTTTGGCATATAGAAAACAAATGTATCCTTATTGGAGACTGAAAAATACATGTAAAATTAGGGTTGAGGCGGTAGCTCAGTGGATGAAGTATTTGCTAAGCAGTCATGGAAAGCAGAGTTAGAATTCCCACCGCCTAGGTAAAACCTGGGCAGTCTTTTTGGTTGCCTATAACCCTAGAACTTGAGAGGCAGGGAGGGAGGGGATCCTGGGCCAAGGTGGTAGCCAGAATCAGTAAGCTCTGAGTACAGTGAGACAATGCTTCAATAAAGTGAAACACAACGTCAAAATGCTCTGTTGCAGCTTCGGGCCTTCCCATGCACATGCATTTATACACACCTCATATGCTGCCCACCATACACATTATACCTGCATATATGCACACACGCGCATATGCAAAAAGAGGTATATATAAAATGACATGCATTTGTAAATTCTACTTAATATTAATATGAGTATAAAAGGACTTTGCATGGGAACTTTATATAAACATTGACTCTAAAAATAAACCATAGGAGTTTAAAGGTAAGTGTGAGAAAAGAAAAACTCTCTTTAGAAGTTAAAGCAGATTTCTTATAAAACACTCTGCCATAGTAGAGAGTGTGGGACAGAACCGTGTAGGAAGTGAATAGTAAATATCCTACATGTATAAAATTGTCAGCTGTTCTCTCTGGGATACAAGGGAAGCTTCCCTCCCCTTTTCTATCACATGGCTTGTTCATTCAGAAGGTTTTTTCTTTTCTCATTTCTCTGATTTTGATGGTGTTGAAACATTACCACACACTAAATGTTTGATAAAGCATCTTCTGAATTCCAAGGCAAGTACACTTTTTTAAGGAGTAGCCTTGGGTCAAATTTTTCTTCCTGTCAATAGCCAATTATAAGTAGTTAATTAGTTAATGTAAAAAGATCATAATTTTTAATTTATAATAAACTATATTTATTTGTAATGTCTATAATTTGTAATACTCATAATGAAATATACACATGACATAAAACTAAGCGAAATAGTCATTTTAAACTTTTTTGACAATTTCTGTGTATACACAGTGTATTGTGAGCACATCCCTGCTCCCAGTACTTGCTCTTTTCTGCCTCTGATTCCTACTCACACCATTCTTCTCTACTAGTCATCCCTGTACAGGTAGTGGCAGCTGCATGTATTCTTCTTTTTAAATTAATCATCTTATTTGTTTACATTTCAAATGTTATCCCCACCTTCCCAGTCTCCACTCCACAGCCCCCCCCACCCCATCCCAATCCCCTTTGCCTCCCCCACCCACACACTCACTCCTCCCTTACCCCTCTAGCATCCCCCTTCTCTGGGGCAACAAGCCTCCACAGGACCAAGCGCATCTCCTCCCATGAATGCCAGATAAGGCCATCCTCTGCTACATATGAGGCAGGAGCCATGGACCTGCCCATGTATACTCTTTGGTTGGTGGTTTAGTCACTGGGAGCTCTGAGGGGTTGGGTCCCGTTAGTTGACATTGTTGTTCTTTCTATGGGATTGAAATTTCCTTCAACTCCTTTAGACCTTCCTCTAACTCTTCCATTGAGGTCCCTGGGCTCAGTCTAACAGTTGGTTGTGAGCATCCACATCTGTATTGGTCAGGCTCCGGCAGAGCCTCTCAGGAGACAGTCATACCAGGCTCCTGTCTGCAAGCACTTCTTGGCATCAGCAAGAGTGTCAAGGGTTGGTGTCTGCTGATGGAATGAATGGCACTGTGGGGTGGTCTCTGGATGGCCTTTCCTTCAGCCTCTGCTCCATTTTTGTCCCTGCGTTTCCTCTTAGAATGGAACAATTCTGGGTTAAAAATATTTAGATGGGTGGGTGGCCCCATCCCTCAACTGGGGGCCATGTCTAGCTACTGAAGGTGGTCTCTTCAGGTTCTATCTCCCTGCTGTTGGGTATTCTATCTAGTGTCATCCCCTTTGGGTCCTGGGAGCCTCTACCATCCCTGGCATCTGGACTTAAATAAAACATTTTTTATAGTGAAACCAACATTTTAATCATCTTTTCATTTGTTAATGCCTTTTTAAAATTTAAATTATTTAATTTACATTCCAGTCTTTGCCTGTACCTCAGTCCCCACTCCCACATTTCCTCATCCCATTCCTCTTCCCCCTTGCCTCCAAGAGGGTACTCTCCACACCCCAGCAAACCTCCCCACTCCCTGGGGCCTCAAGTCTCTCAAGGATTAGGCTCATCTTCTCCAGTTGAGGCCAGACCAGGCAGTCCTCTACCATATTTGTGCCAGGGCCCATGTATCCTGGTTGGTGGCTTAGTCTCTGGGAGCTCCCTGGGGTCTGGGTTAGTTAAGACTGCTTATCTTCCTATGAGGCTGCCCTCTCCTTCAGCTTCGTCAATCCTTCCCTCAGTTCAACCACAGGAGGCCCTGACTTCAGTCCAATGGTTGGGTGTATCTGCATCTGTCTCAGGCACCTGCTATTAAGTCTGTGATTGTTGGTTTCTTTTACATGGGTATGACATGAAAAACTAATCATTCCCATTATTTTACAGTTCAACTGTACTAAAATGTGTTATTTGTACTGTCAAGTGTTTACATGTAAACTTTAACAAGGAAAGATTGTTGTAGCTGGACTTTGGCTACTTTGTGGGTTCTTTCTTTTATCCTTTCAACCCCCTAACACTAGATAAGAGACAAAATAAAGGATACAGAGGAAAGGAAAGAGCTCCCTGAATAAAGTCAGGAGTCAAAAAGAGGGTGGTATTATTGTCAGACTATTTCCTGCTGATTAGGAGCATCGAGTTCCTTCAGGAAAGTTTGATCTTTACCATCAGGATATCCAACTTCTTGTCATTTCTTCTTTGTGTGCAACTACTTAACAAACCATGACCAACAATAACCAACAACAACCCCAAACAACCCACCTTTGGGGCTCTAACAGTTTTATGCTCCCTGAAAAGTCCCCAAAAATTCCAAGTGTCCACACCATTGCAGAAACTCTCTGAAGCTGGGAAAATAACGTCCCGCCAGAGCACAAGGCAAATCATAGTCACACCAGGGATTAAGATTTAAAAAAAACCTATATTCTTATAATATTTCTGGGTCTTTTTAAAGAAACCAAATTTCCAGGATTCTTACTATAGAGTATTACACTGTAGTGAAGCATAATCAGGATACTTTGAAAAGAGGGTTTACTTTGAGAGATGTATCCTTTGAGGATAGGACCTTGGCAGTTCCTATGTATCAAAGAAAAATGCTTCTGTGGGAAATGCAGTTTGCTGGTCCCCAGCTAAAGGTTTCCTCTGCTTTCCTTCCTGGGTCTTTGCTGCAGTGGAATGTAGGTTTGCCCCCTTTTTCATGTAACATTTCCTTAGAGCTGTCCCATAAAATACAGAGAAGCAGAGGAGGAATCTTAGGTTAAAAGTTGCTAGATGAATTTGGGAGGGAGAAGAGGAGGAGGGCATTAGGAGATTTGGAGGGAGGTGGTATTGGGTAAATATGAACAAAATACATTTTACATACTTATGAAATTTTCAGAGAATAAAAATATTTTATAAAGTTGCTAAAAGCCAATGGGTAGATACTAACAAATCCTGAAGTGCAAAGTATGCTGTGTATTTAGCATGCAATAAAATCATGGAGAAAATATACATAATTTTAAAGGATGGAATATTAGATAAAGCTCTTAAAGAATATATTAGTTACTTATATGTTGCAGTGATAAAAAAAAATTATGACCAATATAACTTACAGAAAAAATGAGTTTATTTTGGCTAATGGTTCCAGAGGGATAAAAGTCCATCATGAATCATGACAGGGAGGCATAGCAGCAAGAGACAAGCAGGGCAACTGGATCCAGAAGCTGAAAGCTCACATACTCTACTACAGGTATGAAGCAGAGAGAGCAAACTGGATAAGGTGATACTATAAACACTCAAAAACTGCTCCCCGTGGCAAACTTCTTCCAGAAAAGCCACACCCCTAATCATCCCTAAATATCACCACCATCTGGGGATCACGTGTTGAAATACATGAGTCTATAAGAGTAAATTTTTATTCAAGCCATCACATTCCACTCCATGGCCTCCACAGGCTCATGGTCCTAGAATAATTCAAACTGCATCCAGTCAAGCTTAAAAATGTCCCGAGTCTTTAATGGCCCCAACACTGCTTAAAAGTCCAACATCCAAAGTCTCTTATGAGACTCAAGGCAGTCTCTTAATTGTAGCTACCTGTAAATTAAAAAAAAAAAAAAGCAAATTACATATTTCCAACATACAATGGCAAAGAATAACACTCCAAAATGGAAGAAATAGGACATAGAAAGGAAAACTGGGCGAAAGGAAGACAACCCAGAATGGCAAACACTAAATCCTGCAGCTCTATGTCCCATGCCAAAGGGCTTGGATGGCTCTGTCCTTTCAGTTTTGGTACCTGAAACATAAATCTAATTAGACTGGGTTCAGTTCATTTATGTAGCTCGCCTGGGCAGATATCTAACAGCTCTGACATCACTAACAACTTGGGGATCAGGCTTCATTTTCACAACTTGATGCAATGGCCTCTCAGGGCCTCCATGCAGGGACTACCCTGACACATACTGCTTAGCCTCATGGGCTCTCTGTAAACAGAGAAGAAAGAGCCTACAATGCCTTCGCTCTTTCTTCTTTCATGCCTCTGAAGCCACCACCACATGAATGACACTGCCAAGTCAGGCTGCACACCTGGGATGGATCCACACTCCCCTGAACCCATTAGCAGCAGCTTATGTTTCCTGTTGCATTCTAGGGACAGAAACCATCCGAGACTCACTTTCCCAAGTCATAAGCTTAGCACGGTAGAGTCTTGCCCTGAATGGACCCCTATTCAAGTGCAGAGCAGGCCTCTCCTTAATGGTTTAACCTCCTTAACAATCACAGTCCCTCTTCTAGCCAATCTTTTTCTCTCCAAACTGTACATTTTATATTTCTTTTTTCATTTTCTTTATCACAGACTTGCAAAAAGGCATTATCAATAATCATGCTGCAAACGCAGCACTGTAATTTCCTCTGCCGAAGAAATTACCCCACAGTTCTCATAAACTAGAAAAATTATTGTTAAAATATCCATATTATCCAAAATAATTTACAGATTCAAGGCAATTCCCGTCAAAATGCCAGTGGCATTGTCCACAGAACTAAAAAGATAACCCTAAAATTTATATAGAAGTACAAATGTCCCAGAATAGCCAAGTAATCTTGAGGGGAAAAAAAAGAACAAAGTTTGGAAGTATCACAGTATTGCATACTCAAAATGGAAGTAACAATAAAACATGTTATTGGCATATAAAAACACAGGGAAGTGTAATAGAGAAATAACTGTATGCATTCATAACCAACTGACCCTTAAAAAGACGGCAAAAAAAAAAAAAAAAAAAAAAAAAAACCAGTATCAACTCACATGACGTAGAATGAAACACGAAGCCTTCTCTCTATAGCAGAATCAACGCCAATGGATCCAATGCCTTAATGGGAGATCTGAAACTGCTCAAGGAAAAAATGTCAGAAAGGGGTCAATATCTAGACACATGCAACAGTTTCCTGGATAGAACTCCCACTCTTTTAAATTTTAACCTTATGTGAGTTCTTAGGAAAAGGACAGAAAACACCCAGTTTCTCTGCCAAAATAGCACAGAAACGGGCTCCAGTCCAAATACTAATATTGTTCCCTGCTGAAACCTTGTGAGCCACACAACTGCATTCTGCATTACTCTCCGCACTAGTCTTCTATGTTCCTACTAATGTCTGCTTAAAGCATCCAACCACTTTTCTAATTCAAAGTTTCAGTCTTCCATATTCCTCCAAAAAAAATATGGTCATGGTGTACACAGCAACAGCCTACTCTCTGGTTTCCAAGCGCTTCATCAGTTACTTTTCTGTTGCTGTGATAAAACACCATGACCAGAAGCAACTTACAGAATGAAGGGTTTATTTAGGCTCACGGTTCCAGAGAGATAATCGATCGTCATGGCAGGGAAGCATGGCAGCAAACAGCACGCAGGGCAACTGGAGCAGGAAGCTGAGAACTCACATCCTCAACTGCAAGCAGGAAGCAAAGAGAGCACCTGGAGGTGGGGTGAGACTATAAACACTCAGAGCCCACCCGCCTCGTGGCATGCTACCTCGGGCAAGGCCACACCTCCTAAACCTCCCCCAAACCACACCACCAACTGAGAACCAAGTGTTCAAATATATGAGTCTATGAGGGATGTTCTTATTTAAACCATCAAAGAGTTAAATGTTAATTTAATATGGAGACAGCAGAAACGCTGTCAAAGTGCACTCCCCTGGTTATTGGCTTTAGAAGTAGCCCACCATACTAGGCAAACTAGTGTTGTGCTGGTAAATGGTCCTAATTTGAAATGCTGAAAAATATTAAATGCTAATAACTATAAAGGAAACTACCTAGAAGTTAGAAAGAAATGTGACTGTATGTTTAGATCTACTGGTGGTTAGAGGCTGTCACTATGTAGACCAGGCTGTTCTCAAAGTCATGGTGTAGCCAAGACTGGCCTTGAACACATTATCTTCTTGCCTCCAGTTTCCAAATACTTAGATTGCAAGCCAGTGTGTCACAATGCCAGGCTCATATCTACTACCTTAAAAGAGCTAGAATCTAGTGTTCCCAACTTCCCAAATGATATGATTCTCACTGGCTTGCAAAGAATGGATTTATAAAATAAGTTCTAAAGATTATGATATTTTCTCTGAAATGTATGTGTCTCTCACAACACAAACATCTAGAAACCAGTTTTTGAAAATTACCCAGATTGAATGGAAACAGTTCTGTCCTGGCTTTTCTTTTAGTCAACTGATAGGTGTGTGTGTGTGTGTGTGTGTGTGTGTGTGTGTGTGTGTGTATGTGTGTTGTATGTGTGAATATAATACACACACATATATAACTATCGGTGAATTACTAAAATTACTGTGACATTAATGTAGCATTAAAAACATTTTAGTGACTGCCAAGAGCTTACATCCATAATTTCAACTCTCAGAATCCTGAAACCGGACAATCACAAGTTCAAAGCCAACCTAGGGTACACAGTGGAGCCAACATGGGCTACAGGGAAATGCTCAGTGACTGCTAAGGAATAACTTTTATCAAGTACTAGACCGGCCTGATTCCTGTACAAAGTTTAGCGCACAGCCGAAAGGAGGAACCCTTTATGACTAAAGATTAAACAAAACTTGTACCATCCACATTCGTGATTAAGTGACTCTGCCCATCACAGTATAAGATTCCTTCTGTCTTAGGTTAGCTGATGCAGGACCAGCTAAAACCTTTTTCTCAAGTGAGTGCTCTGATGACCTGTGATGGCTGATGCACAAAAGAGCCGACTGTTGGTACAAGATCAGTCAGTACTGACCTGATAATGTAAGTCAAGAGTTCCATGAGCATACAAAAAGAAAAGACCATGGAAAAGGGGACAATGCCTTTATACAAAGAAAGAGACCATGAAAAAGACATTGTCATTACCTGAGTACAAGCCCAGGTATGTGGCAGGCAGTGTCTACACGTACTGGCTTGTTCATGGTGATTAGGAAAGAAGTTTCTTACTCTGTACAGAGCTATGCCTAAGAGAAACTGGTTCTGCACACTACCGGCAACGGTTTACACGAAGTCACAACCCACTTACCAAGACAGAAAATTCTCCAGCTGTTGATAGTTCTGAAAGTCATAAAATCATTCTTCCAGCAATAAATCTAACTACCTTAGAATCGACAATTGGTGTTTTCCTCAATAATTTGTGGAGAATAGATTGTAATGCACCCTAAACTCTGAGAAACAGATTCCTCATGTCAAGTCCTTTGTTTTTATAAATGACATACATAGTACAACAATTTACCTTCCCAGTAATTGTACCCATTGTATCTCGCTCCCCAAATTTCAGTGAAAAACAGCAAAGCATGTTAAAAGTGACAGTGTGCAGATAAGAGTCTATTTGACATATATAGTCTGAAACCTTAAGTATATATGTGATTGGTTGTGCTCAATGTTATGGGACCTAATAGAAGACAAATAAGATAATCATTTTCAAATAATAACTGGGTAAGTAGAAAAACTCCTTTACTAATTGAACTTAGACTCAGAAAACAGTTACCTGGGAAGGGCACTAAGATAGGTTCCACCCCACCCTCACCCCACCCCCACCCCACCCCCACCCCACCCCCACCCCACCCCCACCCCACCCCACCCCACCCCCACCCCACCCGCACCCCACCCGCACCCTACCTCACCCCACCCCCACAGTTTTCCTTTAGTACAAACCTGTGTGGTTTTGATAAATTCCGCCTTTTAAACTGTGAATGGGCCTTTTTAAAGTCCAAGTAATAAATGTATTTTAATTACTTGAGAAAATAATCTAAGGAAATAGTACTCCAACCAAATTTATGCATTATTCAAACACATTCCAAGTGAGGAAGTTTCAAACGGAACGTTTTATTTACACGTTAGTTATCTTCATCAACATATACACACACTGACACACTGATTGTTCTGCACAGAACAAAGGATGTGTAGATATCCCAAAGGGAAATGAAAAATTTAAAATATATTATTTTTAGTATTATAGGCAATTACATACACATCACTTACAAAGCTATTACTGATTTGTCCAAGGAAGCAGAGTGGTATAGAGGGAGGAAACTGGAGTATGCATTCAGGAGTGATAGACTGAGATCTCAACATGAGAAAGCGGACAACACGTGGATTTTCGCTGTGAAATTTCTCTGCAAAATATGGGCACAGGTCTGTCAAATGGGCAGTAGGTTGCGGTCAATCTTTCGCACATTATGGTGCAGAGGCATCAAATGAGATTGCTTAGTCCTTCTCTGGGACCAGCTTCAGAACTTTTCCAATGGCGATGGTCTTACCCTCATCTCTTAAAGTAAAACGACCCATCTGAGGAAAATCTTTAAATGTCTCCAGGCAGATAGTTCCTGCTGTCCTTAGCCGGGCAATGCATACTTGATCTTGCTTCACAAAGCGGGGCCGTGTCTTGCTTTTTTCTCCTGACTTTTTGTCTACCAAAGAGATCAAGGCTGTTACCTCCACCTCCTCTATGCAAGTGTGAATGTGAAGCACTGCATTATAACCTGGGCAGATGATAGACTTGTGCTCAATGATCACTATCTGAACATCAAATGTGCGTCCAGAATGGCAAAGATTACTGGGTTCACAAAGTATGAAGCCCGGAAGAATCTCTTCTTCTTCAATTCCTTTCAGTCTGATTTTGAGGTTTTCACCTGGAGCTACAAAATCAGTCTCAGCATCATCAGAAACTATTCCTAGAACTTCCACACTGTGTTTGTTTGGCATCATCACAAGCTGCTGGCCTTTAAAAATTGATCCTGATTCCAGCTTTCCCAGGACCACAGTGCCCATATCCTTGTACTTATCCACAATTGGCAACCTAATTGGCCCATCAATTGATCTGTTGAAGTTTGGCAAACTATCCAAATACGGAATAAATGGTAATCCAGTGTACCAAGGACAGAAATCAGATTGCTCTTTAATATTTGCTCCAGTCAGTCCTGAGCAGGGCATAAAGTGGATGTCCTTTTTTGGACTGAAACCAACTTTTTTCAGAAAGGGCACCAGTTTCTCTTTACATTCTTCATATCGCTCACTGCTCCAATCCACTGTGGGATCATCCATCTTATTAATAAGCACTATTAAGTATTTCACCCCTGCTGTTTTGGCCAACATTGCATGTTCTCTTGTCTGTCCACCTTTTTCAAACCCAGTTTCAAATTCTCCTTTCCTGGCAGAGATGACCAGCACAGCTAAATCAG
This sequence comes from Arvicanthis niloticus, assembly GCF_011762505.2. Taxonomy (NCBI): domain Eukaryota; kingdom Metazoa; phylum Chordata; class Mammalia; order Rodentia; family Muridae; genus Arvicanthis; species Arvicanthis niloticus. The sequence continues at coordinate 49,130,471 of NC_047679.1, read as the reverse complement.
CTTGAGAAGCACCACCGATCATATTTGGAACAAAACTCTTGTGGCCAGGGGCATCTAAGATTGTGAAATGCTTCTTTTCTGTTTCAAAATATGCACGGCCCACTTCCACTGTTTTACCCTTGTCTCGTTCTTCCTGGTTTGTATCTAAGGCCCAGGATAAGTACCAGGTCTCTCTATTCTTCTCCTTAGCTTCTCGTTCATATTTCTCAAGTGTCCTTCTGTCAACCATTCCTGTCAAAAACATTATTTGTCCTCCAATGGTTGACTTCCCGGCGTCTACATGCCCAATGAACACCACATTTACGTGTTCCTTCTTAGGAGCACCTGATGGTACGACCACAGATTTTGATTTCCTTATTTCCTCTTTCTCCTCCATCATTTCCTTGCCACTTTCTTCTGCGGGCCCTGCATCTCTCAAAGAACCCCCAGGCTTTGCTTCACTCACTTCTTTAAGCTCCCACGATTCTTCCAGGGCCATCTCCACCTCTCCATTTTCTACAACAGGTTCTGAAAGTTCCATGGTAACAACTGAACTGGAACCCTCCCACGACACTAAAGGGCCATCTTTGGAAGGTTCCACAGGTGCTCCCCACTCCATCCTTTTACCTTGAGGCTCCCCGGCGCCACCGATGCAGGTTTCGTCGCAGCTGGAGGCTGTGGGGGCGGGCAGCTGGGCCGATCTGGACAGGAAGGACGGCACGAACTCCGCTGCTCTCTTGCTAGGCACGAAAGGTTTGGCGTTGATGTTGAGCTGACTGCTGAAGGCCAAGCTGAGATGCTTGCGCTGGGCCTCGGCTTCTGCGGCCTCGGCCGCTGCCATGGCTGCGGGGGCGATTCCATCCCCGCCCGGAGCCGAACCCGGGGCGTCCATGTCCACCTGATCCCAGCAGTCGGGAGCCGAGTCGCTGCTGCTGCCGAGATCCATGGTATGAGCAGCCGGGGTGCGGCGGAGAAGGAGCGAGGCGGGCAGGTCAGGAGGAGAGCGTTCTACCGGTGGTAGCAAGGCAGGAACAGCCACGGGCCACGGGCGAGCGACGCGAACCTTAGCGGCGCAGAGGCAGCTAAGCGCAGATGCTGCATTCACAGCTGCGGCGGCAGATATGGCCGCTCAAGGCTGGGCTCCAGTGTGTGAGCGAATCTCCTCCCCCAAATCCCAATCACTTCCGACTCCTCCACCCCTGACCCAACGCCTGTGGTGAATTGACCCCTCTCTGCCATCCGTAGGTTTGTCCCCGTTAGAGTCAGAAGCTGGGGCTCGAAGTACATTAAAAAAAAAACAGAGAGAGAGAGAGAGAGACAGAGATTTTGGTTCACACGATCTGGGAGAATGATTTGACCATGTCCCAATGATTAATCCTTAGATACACCTGACTTAAAATTCTAAAATCATCACATAAAACGAAAACTCCTATTGAACAAATGGAAGGCAAAAATGAGCAACAAGGGGGGGGGTCGTCCAGTAGCGCTTAGACGGGGATTTATAAAATGTATTAAGATAGTAATTACAACTTAAAATCACTTATTCATTTGAAATCCAGAGGCTTTTTATTCCCATTGGTGCCCCATCTGCTGCCAATTTAAGGATGGGGTTAATGATCTTTTTAAATTACCAAGGAAAGCAATTTTTCAACAATTGTAATCATTTTATATGCAAGTACCTGGACTGTAACAGGCAGGCCATTCTCTGGACTAAAGCCACTTGTACTTTTCCAACCATCTATATTCTGGGTGTACCTGCCCTATACACCAGGACTTTTTCAAGAATCACAGGCTTTCAGCTTCATTCTGAGAGCCTGAAATCAGAAATGGGTTTGCAGTAAGAATCAATGCAGTGGTAGTAGTAAAAAGAAACTGGCTGTAAGCTCAGTTAAAGCCACTATGACCTCAAAGGCGGAGAAACCCCTTTACAGTTCTAATCAACAGACTATCACCCTCAGAAAAGGTTGATATTTTATCTAAATCCTGGATGACCTTGTCTGTAAATTATCTTATACCAATCAGAGACGGGGAAGCTGGGGATAATCCACTTTACTTCTCCCAGGTGGAGTTGTAGACGTTTATTTTAAATCAACCCAATAACATAGTAAGACGTTATAAAACCAAGTGAGTGACTGGTAATTTGATTACTGTGTTCTCCATACTTTATGAGAATATCGGGGCTCTTGATGTTGTTCAACTTGGAGCTGCCACAGCTGTATGCTATTTATTCCTTAGCCCTTTGTTCTTTTTCCTTGGTGATGGTTTATTTCTTTCTTTTATTGTGAAATAAAGAAAAATAATAGGAAAAACTGAGAGGTTAAATGTAAAGATAGACTTCTGGACAGCACCCCACACATGTACTAGAACATTTTGTGAGCCCAGGACAGGTTTCTTAAAATGGGTTTAGGAGACTCTGTCAAGACTTAAGGGGCTGTTGTTGCATAAAGTAATTTATTCAAATAAACAGGACAGACTTAAAATTTTTCCTTCTTCTAAGTCAACTGAATTAGTCATAAAAGTATTAGCAAGTTTGCCGCTCAGGATATCTCTTTTAGAGAACAGAGGGTTTTCTTCATTAACAGTTTTAAAGGGGAAAGGAGAAATGGTGGGCTGGTGTCCTCACAGTCTATCATCCATAGGGTTCAGAAAGAGGCAAGAGACAGGACAGAGAAAGAGACAGACAGACAGAGGAAGAGACGGACACACAGAAACATACAGTTGCTTTACTCTACTGGAAAAATTGACCTTAGACAAAACTCTTGGTTTATGAAGGAAAACTTGTCTCCAGTCTCTCAAAGATTTTCCCCACTATATTTTTAAGTATATATGATATTTATTCATTTATTCTTTAAAATGTTTTATTGTAAAACATAGCACAAAGATAATTGCATAAAGTCAGGCAGTGGTGCTGAATGTCTTTAATCCCAGCACTTAAGAGGCAGAGGCAGGTGGATCACTGAGTTTGAGGCCAGACTGGCTTATACAGAGCTAGTTCCAGGACAGTCAGGGCTAGCTCTGTAACACAGGGAAACTCTGTCTAAAAAATTACATGAAACAAAATTATGTTTATTTTCTTATAAAAAGAGATAAACATCACTGGGGTTGGGCACCCTCAAATTTTAACCAAAGGTTCAGGGAACATCCAGAAGAAGGGACAGAAAGATTGTAAGTACCACAGTGTCTGACTCAAGAAAGTGTTTTCTACATATGACAGAGAAAGTACATACATGGAATCTCAACAATATGGTTGCCTAAACTAGATGTACACAATGATAACACTAATTGACATAGCAATGTGGACAGGGAAAATTTCACAAGACTCGGGCTAGAACATGGACTCTCAACCTGTGGTGCTCGATCTCTTTGCTAAACCTCTGTCTCTAAAATATTTACATTACAATTCATAACAGTAGCAAAATTACAGTTGTAAAATAGCAATGGAAACAATTTTATAATTGGAGATCACCACAAAAATGAGGAACTGTATTAAAGGGTTTCAGCATTAAGAAGGTTGAGAGCCACTGATCTGGAAGAAGAGCTATAGTCAGTTAATGGCTGGTGAAACAGGTCAAATCAGTCTTTCCCAAGGATGAGACCCAGATAGGTTATCCAGTCTGAAGTGGTCAGCTCTAAACACATATACACATGAGAAACACTAAAAGGATTCAGCATTTTGTATTTGTATATACATATTATATATGTATAACAATAATAATTAGAGTAGATGTCATCGGTTTGAGAGTGAGTGGAAGGGACATAGGATGAGTTGGGGGAAGTCAAGGAGGAGAAATAATGAAAACAATACACATATATGAAAGTCTCAAAAAACAAAAAGCAAATAAAGAAAAAACTATGACCTGTTATAAATATTTTGTAAAAAGGAAACACACAATCAAAATATAAATCAACAAATAAAAATTTGTATAAGATGCCGTGGTATGCATATGTAATTTTAGGGTTTGGGAAGTGGAGACAGAAGTATCAGAAGTTCAAGATCAGTTAGGTACTTAGGAGTTCATCTAAGGAGGGGGAAATAAAATACTGTTATAGAAAGATAAATGTGAAACATTGAAGTCTTTTTTCTTTTCTACTATATTCAATACTATAAATTTCCTCATAGATACCTCTTTAATAGTATCCCACAGGCTTAACTGCTGTTTTTATTTTTATGTAGGAAAAATATAATTTCCCTATTAATTTATCTTATGATCCATAAGTTATAGGATTTTATTTAGTGTCCAATTTTTTAGGGATTTTCTATAATCATTATAGTATGGATTTCTAATTGAAATCCATTGTTGTCTGAGAAAATGTGCATATGATTTCAAGCCTTGAAATTTGGGGGGTTAATTTCACTCCTTGTAATATGGTTTACATCAGTAAATATTCCCTGTGTATTTGAGAAAATGTGTAACATTGTTTGCGAATATGCTATATGTGTCTATTAAGTCTAGATGGCTATATGTGTCTATTAATTATACTGTATTATTCAAGTCTTTATATCTCTGATGATTTTCTACTTATATTGACAGAATGTCATTGAAATTCCTGAATGCAATTATTATTTTAATAGTTTCCTCTTCTGTTCTATCAGGTTTACTCCAAGGATTTTGGTACTCTTTTACCGGGTATGTAAACATTTATGATTGAGGTGCTCTCTTATTTATTTGGACAAGATCTTAGAATATACTCCAGGCTAACCTAGAACTCCAGATTATCCAGATAGAACCCCAGGCTATCCTGAGGCATCATATCTTCTTATTAAATTGATTGCTTTATCACTATTAATCATTCTTTGGCTCTCCTGAGACATCATATCTTCTTATTAAATTGATTGCTTTATCACTATTAATCATTCTTTTTATCATAATATTCCCAGTTTTCTTACTCTAGGGTTAACATGGACTATATCAAAAGTTTTATTTTGTATGTTATTTGCATCTTTAGAAATAGGTGTCTTTATTTTCCTATGGGCTTTGTGATAGAGCTTTAACTAGCACAGATTAGACCCTACATATGAATCCTAGTAACACTCATGCACACACATGCACACACACACACACACAACAATGTCAACAAAAACAAGTTTAACAAGTGCAGTTCTTACTTAAAAAAAAAACACATTTGCCTTTTTATCTGCTTCATTTTGCCTTAGTGTGAAAGATATTCTTTCCAGATAGACTTTTTTCCTGAACTTTTCTTTTAGAATGTCAATGGTATCTAATATTTTCTTACTCAAACTATTCCCATTGAGAACTGCAATGTTGTTATCATCATTTCTGTGTACATAATGTACCTTTTATCTCTTACTGCTTTTAACATTTTTTCTTTTTCATTGGCATTAAGCAATGATTAACCTTGTCCCATTTTTCATTAGTGTCCTAGTTCCCCTTCTTAGACAATATTTTTCTGATGTATATATGAAATACACACACATACAAACACACATGCACACACACACAGAGGACTATCTCAATTTACATCAATTTTCTATGGGCTAGGGATACAGCTTAGTAATAGAGTGCTTGCTTCGTATGTATGGAACTAGATTCAGTTTCCAACCCTGCAAAAGCAATTAATCATATTTACTATTTCTTTCAGCACTGAGCCAACTGGTTGAAAAACACTTGATGGAATAAAGTATCTGAGATGTGGTCCTTGCAGTTAAATAGTTTATAAAGTAGTTGCATTCAAAATACACATAATTTTTCCTGGCATTTTTTTTGTCTTAGCACTTAAAATATATCATCTCACTGTTTTGTGGTACTCATTATTTTATTAAGAAGCCAGTTGACAATATTACTAAAATCCTTCTAAAACACAGGTCTCTTTTTGCTTTCAATATTTTCTTTGTCTTTTAGCACTTTGTACTTATTCCTGTTCTTGTATTTATCTTGCTTGGAGTTCATTGAGCTTGGTATACATTCTTCAATGCAAAATTGGAATTTCCTTGAATACTTTTTTCTTTTCTTTACTGTGTACCATTATATGTATAAGATTAATGGGGATCTCAGCTTTCTCTGGGTCATTCTTCTCTCAACAATCCTCTTTCTATAATTGGAGAATGACATTTGATCTATCTTAAAATTGGTTGATTCCAACTCTGACTGTTCAATTCAAGATTACTGTTGAGTTCCTTTCATGAAATTTTCACTTGGCTTACTGTAGTTTTCAACTCCAAAATTCCTACTTTTTGTTCATCGTTTCCACACTTTATTCATATTCTCTAGCTGATTAAATATTAACAGCAAGCCTTCATTAGGTCTTGATATTTCTCATGGTTGATTTATATTTTATTTATATTGACCTTAAAATTTTGTCCACTAAATCTAGTATCTGATACCAAAAGCATATACTTGAGAAATCAAAAAATTCAACAGCGAGTGGTTAAAAAACAAAGATATCAACATATAGAATAAATGAAACTAGACCCATGTTAACATGAAAGGAGGAAATCCTGTGGAGCCCCAACTATATGCACAGAACTATCAGCAACTAAGGGATGCTGAGATCAATGGAGCAGCCTTCTCTAAGACGTGCCCCCAATTGGTTACCCAAAACCAAGCCCTGAAATCATATACATATAAGTAACATTATATGGACTGAGTAGGTTGTGTTAATATATTATTGTATCCATATATGCAGTTTGTGTGTGTGTATGTTTTAAAACAACAATTAGAGGTCATGAATTTGAGAGAGCAAATGGGAGATACAGGAGAGGGGTTGGAGGGAGGAAGTGTACTCATAAGTTGATATTAGCTGTTAATTAAAGCATGATCATGCTACAATCCACAGACTCAGAAAGGCTAAGTAACAAGGGGGAGCTCAAGGGGGTGTTGCATGGACCTCCCTGGGAAGAGGAAATAGAATAAATTTTGTGGGTAGACTGGGGACAAATGAGTACGAGAACAGGAGGAATCAGGTGGGATAAGAATGAGGTGGGGTGGGGTGAAGGGAGAGAGTACTGGGAGAGATGACTGGAAATGGGGGGCACATTTTGGAGGTAATGTGGAAGTCTAGTCCAGTGGATATACCCTAGAATCCACAAGGATGACCCTAGTGACCCTAGTGAAGATCCTAGTAATGGGGGATATGGGGCCTGAACCAACCAGCTTCTCTAACCAGGAAAGGCTTCCAGTGGTGGGTCATCAACCCGACCACAAAACCTTTGACCTACAATTTTCCTGCCTGCAAGATGTGTTGGGCAATGGTAGCACAGAACTTGTGGGAGTGGCCAACCAATGACTGGTCCAACTTGAGGCCCACAACACAGAGAGGGAGCCCATGCCTGATACTGCCTGAATGGCCAGGAACCAGAGGCTGGATAGCCCAGAGACCTAGAATAGGACCAAACATGACTGGCAAAAAAGTCCATGAAATTATTCCTAATGATACTCTCCTATACTCACAGATCCCAGTCATTGTCAGAGAGGCTTCCTTAGGCAACTGATCAAAACAGATACAGAGACCCACAGCCAAGAATTAAGTGGAGCTTGGGAAACACTGCAGAAGAGGAGAAGGAAGGATTGTAGGAGCCAGGGGGGTCAGACACCATGAGAACACAGTCTGCAGAATCAACTAACCTAGGCTCTTAGGGGGTCACAGAGACTGAACTAACAATTACTAGACCTGTATATGTCTGCAGTAGGTCCTGTGCATATATATTATGGTTGTGTAGCTTGCTGTTCTTGTGGGACTCCTTACAGTGGGAGCAGGTGGTATCTCAAACTCTTTTGCTTGCACTTGGAACCCTTTTCCTCCTGCTGGGTTGCCTCCTCCAGCCTTGATTCTGAGGGTTTGTGCCTGGTCTTATTGTAACTTGTTATGTCATGCTCAGTTGATATCCCTGAAAGGCCTGCTATTTTTTGAAGGAAAATAAAGGAGTAGATCTGGGGGAGAGGGGAGGGGTGGGAACTAGGAGAAACTGAGGGAGGGGAAACTATGATTGGGATGTAATTTATAAGAGAAAAATAAATAAAAAGTAATAATAGTAATAAAAATACAAAATGTGTTAATTAAAAATAAAACATTTAAATAATCTTGTATCTAAACCATTGCATTAACAATTTCTGTTACAACCTTTTGTTTTTAAGTTTTGTTACATCCTGTGCATGAGTAACATGTTCCTGTTTTATGGTATTGGAATGTCCAATAATCTTTTAATATTTTATTCTTTTGTGAAAATTTTCATTTATGATATCTGACTTTGTTGATATCATTCCCCGCTCTTAGGATCTACTAACTGCTGGCAGATTTGCAAAGCCATCATGACTTAGGTTGAGGACAAAACAATGCATATTCACTTGAAATAGGAACTTTACTTAAAATCTTGAAGATTGGTTTCTGTCTGGGTTAGCAATATATAGTAAAAGGATAGATAGTTATAGTACCAACATAGCCAGAAGATTATGAGAGGGGAAGAAACATCAGAGGATATAAATGAATAATTTTCTATTATCAAGTATAAAGTAGGGAACATTATATAGCACATGATATAAAACAGCTAAAGGGGGACATTCTGAACCTCTTTGTGTGTGTGTGTGTGTGTGTGTGTGTGTGTGTGTGTAGTCAGAAATTTATTAAAAATAATTTCTTAAAAACATTAAACAACAAAGCTTACCCATGATGAAATAGATAACACAAACTGTACCATAATTATTATAATGATAGTTGTTTCACTGCTAAAGTCATTTGGAAACAGAAGTCCCTATGCCCAAATGCTTTTACTGGTAAATTTGACTATATATTTAATGGAGAATTTCTAGCCTGTACAATTACTTTCAGAAAATGGAAAAGGAAGAAACATCCCTAACTTATATTATGAACTTATGTTTCTTAAAAAGATCAATAACCTCTATGAATTGAGACACAAAATTCCTGAATAAGATGTTAGCAAAAATAACATAATATATGGAAAGTATTGATGCAAACACCCAACTAACACAACAAAGGACATAAGAGATAGTTTATTCTGGGGCCAAATATTAGTGACCATGACCTGATAATGCACATACTCAGGTTTCCATAAATATCACTGTGATGGTTTGAATGAGAATGGCCCCATAGGCTCATATGTTTGAATGCCTGGTTGGTCCCCAATTGGTAGAACTGTCTGAGCAAGATTAGGAGATGTGGCCTTGGAGAAGGTGTATATTTAGGCTTTGAGGTTTCAAAAGACTTGTGCTATGACCTAAGCAACCAGTAGAAGAAAGTGTTTGATCAGAGGCTTGGAATTCATAAAGACAGAGTAAAGGGTTATTTAGAATCAGGAACAGCTGAGAGCTCACATCTTAAGCCACAAGCATGAGCAAACAGAAAGGGATTGGGGATGTCACGGTCGTTTAAAAGCTCAAAAGCTCATTCACAGTGATAGACCTCCTCCAACTAGGCCACACCTTCTAATCCTTCTCAAACAGTTGTACCAACCAGGTTACAAGTATTCATATACATGAGCCCATGAGGGTCATTTTTATTCAATAATTCTCATTCATGTTTAGTATATAAGAAGTTACATAAGATTTTATTAGACACAGAATTTGAAAAATCATAAAAGTATTTGCCAAATACATTAGAGGAGGCCACAGATAACAGGTTACAGCAAACCAGGGAAAATGCTGATATAGGTTTCATGTGCTATCTGATAACTTCCTTAGCTCTCAGACTAGTGGAAGCTAATGTTTTGCTTTTTTAAGATTTAAAATGTCATAAAGATATTAGGTTTGATGCATCTCTTGAGTGGTCAGTGAGTGGATGTTATGGGGAATAAAAGTAGGTCAAGATAAGTTGACACTCACCTATATTTTGAGCCTCCATAATAATGTTAGGTTCAGTTATTTGACCTTCTGGGAATTTCAATTTGCAAAATATAACATATTATGACCATATTGGATCTATCCTTGGTTTTTAAAAAAAAGTTAGTCAACAGTTAAAACATCAGTATATGCTATCCCTATTAACAGTCAACTGGGGGAAAAATAAGATCATTGTCTCAGAAGGTTTAGAAAAGTCATCACTCTACACATTAGACCAATTAGGAATCTTCCCTCCAGCTAGTAATAAGAGCTTCTACTGCAAACCCACAGCTAACATCATCCTTAATGGTAGAAAATTAGATGTTTTCTCTAATCTACAACAAAGCAAAGAAGTTTTTCTCATCACCTCTACTTAACATCATTTTAGAAGCAGTGAACAGTGCTGCATCATGGGATTAGAAAACAGTGCGTAAGACCTATGGGGACTTGAATTACTTTCTTAGCACCAAATAAACAAACACCATCAATTTGTTAAAGTGACAAACTGATTTTTGCATGAAAAAGAAATAAAATTCATACTTTCTAGAAGATAATTACCAAGAAATCTAAAAAAAAAATACCATAAGACCTAAACATATCCAGTGAGTTTAATAGAAAAAGAATAAGTCAACATGTACAGTCAAACATATATACTATAAACTAGTAATGAATTTTCAAAATTTATAATGGCAACAACAATTACATTGGAATGATATAATTTATGATAGCTCAAAAAGTAATTAGATATGAATTTACAAACAAAATATATGGATCATATGTTTGAACAGTAATAAACACTAATGATAGAAAATCTGAAAAATATGTAAAAAACAGAGTGCTGAGGTATATGTCTATAATTCCAGCTACTGAAGATGTAAAAGCAGGAAGCTCATGTGAACCCAGAATTTGAAAGCCAGCCTGGGTAGCAAAGAAAGCCTAATCTCAATAAACAAAAATGATTTTTAAAAAGTAGAGAGATATGTAATGTTATTGATTTGTATAATAAATGTGACAGCCACCTTCAAATTAATCTGTAAATTTAACACCGTTGCAAAAATTATCACAATGGGATTTTTAAAAACGGTTGTACAAATGTTCTTATCATTTACAGGGGAAATCAGAAGAATTAGAAGACTCACCATTACTTTCAAAAATCAATTTAGATAAATCATACTACTTGTAATTGCAGAATAATGTATTCTTTTTTAACTTCAGTTTTGGCCAGTACAGACAGGAATGGGTTTAGTTGTGGTATTTTTTATACATACGTATCACTATATTTTCTTCCTTTTCTCCCCACTCACTGCTCTCTCCCATCCCCTTTAATCTAGGTGCTGATCTTTTCTTAGTTTCCTATTCTCAGGCAGTTGACTAATTTCCTAGCTGAAAGCACGATGAATCTTTTCTTGTTCTACCTTTTTGGGACTAGTTCTTGAACTCTCAGTCCTCTGCCTCTGCTGCCCAGGTGTTGGAATTATGAACCCATCTCTCATGACTATTTTATCTGAATATTTTTCAACATAAAGTTTAAACAAAATTATAGCAGAAGTTGAAAGATTACAACTGATACTTTTATCGTCAGAACATAAAACAGCAATTGTTAACCTTTGCTGTATCATTTTTAAGAAAATATAAATGCTTGCAGGAAAGTGTCATGTGTTCTAAGTGTCCTCTGAGTGAGCACACGTACGTAATTATGATCAGCATCGGCAAGACCACAAATATATCAACTTCCCGTTACACCTTAATTCCAAATAAATTCCAGCCCTGGCTTCTATCCCTGTATAATGATTTTACTGGTTTTAAACTTTATTAAAAATGAAATCATTTTGATTTTACAATTTTTTGTATGTGTAGATTTTTTCCTTTAAAAATGGCTACCTTGGCTCATTGTAGCCCTGCGCACTTACAGAAAGAGCATCGCTACCTCACCGCTTGCTGTCCCTGCGTACTTTTGGGGCCGCTGGTGGCCGCTGGTGGCCGCTGGTGTCTACAGCTGTTCTTCTGTGAGCTGTGCTCACTGCCTAGGCCCCGCCCCTCATGTTCCAGGCTGTGCCTGCAGAGCCCTCCGCAGTTTCCTTCTGGGATGACGCGGTTTTAAATGCCTACCGAGTCTTGTGATGTTTTCCTCACAACTATTAGGGGTTTGGGAGGGGGGGAGCTGGGCGGGATGTTTTTATTTTTGTATGTTTAAAATTGTGAAATAGGTTGTTTGTATTTTCTTTGACAAAGAAATTGAGACCTAAGACATCATTTGCTTATTGCCACGCATTTTTATCAGTAGCAGGTGCTAAGCCAGGATGTGGGGTTATTGTTGTCATAAGGTCTGCTTTTCTCCATCATTATACTTCCCTGAAGTACCTGGAATGGATTGTAGTGGTAGTTTTTGTTATTCCTGTGAGGTTTTGTATACGGAGTAAAAACCATGAAATACCTAAAGTAGGACATTTCAAAAGACGTGGAGTGGCATCAGGGAAAGCTGGAAAGGAGTGTTGAGGGCACAGAGCTATAAAGAATTTGCCATCTGAAGAACTTGTGGGGAGCAGTTTATCAGAAACACCAGCAATTGAATCTTCAGACAGTTGGATATTGGTTCAAATTAAGTAAAATCTATAGTGAATAAAATTCAATTCTGATATACAAAACACACCATTTAACACCCTAATGTAAATGGAAAACAAATGAAAGGACATATTTTTATTTTAAACTCTGGTGAAACATTTTGCACACTTTCTAGACTTTTATGTAAGAGCTGCCACTCTTGTGAAACTTGGTAAGATGCCAAATATGAAACCATTTCACTGAAAAATAACATTCAGTAACATATATCTGGAATGCTCAAGGAAAAAGATCTGAGAATGGAAAAGTACTGTGAAAGACTATTTCCAAATTTACAGATTATTTGGGGAACTTAGTGCCACTCAAAGCTCACTCCTATATTAACTGAAATAAAACTTAGATCACATTCAAGTGTACAACCTACTAACTTTTCTTCACTTAACAATTCTGCACAACTGTTTCCAAGCTGCTGTTATCCAGATGGTCGATGTCAGGGTCCTTGAAGCTTGTGATCTCAGTAAATATTTGAACTTGCCCAATGAATGCTGCAGTCAGAGGAACGAACACCATTTTCTGTTCTCACAGTGAGTAGAATCAGGTTGCTTCGGAGTGGGAGAAGCCACACTGCACCTCTGCTGCACACAGTCACGCTATCATTATCTTTGAAACTTTCAGACTTTTTTCAAGCGTTGCTTTTAATGGACATCCCATCCAGATCTGTTCTTGTAGGAGCACCTCTGAGTTGCTTCCTGCTTTACTTTGTCCCTTCCCCTGCATAGGTAGGAAAAACATGCAGGCATCTCAGTCCTGACTGAGAGAATAAGCAGAAACCTATGACAACTGACGTCCTCTGCCGGGCAATAATAGCAGGAACCAGATAACATATTGGACAGACAATAGCAACTTTGAGTAAGTCCTTACCTCTTTAACTTCAGTCAGGAAACTTCAGCCTTTCCAGTCCATTATTTTCTATTACAAAAGCTTGTGGCCTTTGAAGGCCTTTTTTAGCTAGTTGAGGGGGGGGGAGTTGTTAAAAACAAACAACAACAAAAAAATCAAACCCTTTCCCCCAGTTTACTAAGACTTTCTTTTCTTTATTAGTTAGTTGTTTTAAGTCAGATTCAGAATGAACAAGAGAGGGAAATATATTACACTGAATTTGGAGAAGAAACTGAAAGTCCTAAGTAGAATTGAAGCTGGGAAGTCTCCTAAAAGGGTTATGGATGAATTTGGTATCTGTAAATCAACTTTTGCTAGTTGAAATGAAAACTTGTACAACCACTCTGGAAATCAATCTGGTGGTTTCTCAAAAAATTGGAAATAGTTCTACCTGAAGACCCAGCCATACCACTCCTGGGCATATACCAGAAAAATTCCCCACCATACCCCAAGAACCCATCCTCCACTATGTTCATAACAGCCTTCTTCATAATAGCCAGAAGCTGGAAACAACCCAGATGTCCCTCAACTGGAGAATGGATATAGAAAATGTGGTTTATTTACACAATGAAATAATATTCAGCTATTAAAAACAATGGCATCATATGGATGGGACTTGAGAATATCATCCTGAGTGAGGGAACCCAGACCCAAAAGGACATGCATGGTATGTACTCACTGATGAGTGGATATTAGTCATAAAGTACAGAATACCCCGTGATACACCCCCCAGACCTACAGAAGTTAAATAAGAAGGAAGACCCAAACAAGGATACTTGAATCACACTTAGAAGGAAAAACAACATAGTCATGGGAGGTAAAGGGAGGAAGGGAACTGGGGGTGGGGAATGAGGAGGAGAATGGGGAAGCAGGATCAGGTGCAGGGAAAGACAGGAGAGAGGGCCAGAGTGCCAGAAGAATGAGTGGAAATCTATAGCTTTCTGTGGTGGGTTGGTGATTGGGGAAGAGAATCTCTAGGAAGTCCCAGAGACCTGAAATGGGGAGGCTCCCAGGACTCAATGCAAGTTACCTTAGCTGAGTTACCTAACAGTGGGAACATGGAACATGTTGAGGCTACCTCCTGTAGCCAGGCAGGACTCCAGTGGAAAGATAGAGATACCAACCCACCCACTATATTTTCAACCCAGAATTTGTCCTGTCTAAAAGAAATGCAGGAATGGAGCAGAGACTGAAGGAAAGGCCAACCAATAACCAGCCCAACTGGAGACCCATGCCAGTCAGCAAGCACCAATCCCTGACATTATTAGTGATACTTTGTTATGCTTGCAGACAGGAGCCCATTATAACTGTCCTCTGAGAGGCTCTACCCAGGAGTGGACAGTAACAGCCAAACACTGGATGGAAAGGATACCTATGGAAGAGTTGGGGGCAAGATTGAAGGCCCAGAAATAGATGGGAACTATACAGGAGGACCAACAGAGTCAACTAACCTGGAATCCTGGGAACTCTCAGAACCCAAGCCAGCAACCAAAGAACATACACGGGCTGGAACGAGGCCCTCAGGCACTTATGTAGCAGACAGGCAGCTCAATCTTCATAGCTGCCTTGTCTGGCTTCAGTGGGAGAGGATGTGTCTAATCTGGCAGAGAGTTGATGTGCCAGAGTGGTGGGATACCCAGAGAGGTCCCACTCTCTCAGAGAGGAGGAAGGTAAATAGGAGGGAAGGGCTAGGTGAGGGAGGGACCTGGAGGGGAAACAACATTTGAAAAAAAAAAACAGCAGCAACAAAAAATGAACTAAATTTTCTGGTGAAACAGGATATCCCATTAGAAGGGGATGCAAGAGAAAAGGGCCTGACAGGAACCAAATATGATAATGTAGATGGTGCAGTTTACATGTGGTACCAACAGAAATGACCATCTGGTGTCTGTGTTAAAGGAGTGGAACTTCAGGCTGCTGCAGAAAGATTTCCACGGCGTTTTGGCTGAACATATTTTAAGGGCAGTACTGGTTGACTTTTTATATTTCGAAATAGACATAGAACTTTGGGAACCCAAAAGCACATAGGGAACATGTTTGAGGTTCAGTTTCAGAACATTTTGAGCCATTTTGAGAAAAAAAAGTGTCTGTGATAATTAAAGAGGAAAAACTACATTTAGCCCAAATATACAATGGGCATCAGACTGACCTATTTTGGAAATCGATGCCAGAGAACACTCAAGCAAATAGAAAAGATACCTGCCTACCAGGGAGGAAAATAAACAAGGAATGGTTGTCTGCCCTTATGTGTGTAAATGCAAACGGAACTCACAAATTAACATCAGTCATTATTGGAAGAGCAAAGGTGCCCAAAAGTGTGAAAGAGGACACGAGTCCATTACCTATAATACATTAACCTAGTAAAGATGTCTAGTTCACAGAGAATGGTTTTCAGAATGATTCTTTCAAACTTTTGTTCCTGGGGACCAGCATTTTCAACTTAATGATGTAAGATTTCCTGAAGGGGGGAGAACATCATGGCAGCATTAATTCTGGATAATTCTCCAGTTCACCCTTCTTCGGCTGCTTAACCAACAAGGATTATCCGATAAGATTCATGGTCTTTACCCCTAATAGTTCAATTTTGATTCAACCAATAAATCAAGGTGTGATAGTGAGCAGCAAACATCTTCAGGCATGGAAACTACTTGAAGACTTTTTGTGATTTGGGGAGAAAGTGCAGGTGAAAAGGCTAAAAGATAAAAGGGAATTTCCAAAATTACAATCTACAATGTGAAAACTGCAATTTTTAACTGGCCCAAAAGGAAGCTGTCTGTGATCTTTGAAGATTAGAAGATGGGGATGATGGAGAAATTCTTGAGAAAGGTACAGAGTTAGAAACCAAGCTGGGTAGTGACAAGGTTTGGTTAAATTGGTGTGATAAAGAAAAAGATTGCTTTAATATCAACTAACCAGACCCCCCAGAGCTCCCAAGGACTGAACCACCAACCAAAGAGTACACATGGATGGACCCATGTCTCCAGCCACATACGTAGCAGAGGATGGCCTTGTCAGGCATCAATGGGAGGAGAGGCCCTTGGTCCTGTGAAGGCTTGACTCCCCAGTGTAGGGGAATGCCAGGGTGGGGAGGAAGGAGTGAGTGGATGGGTGGGGGAGCACCCTCATAGAAGCAGGGGGAGAGGGGATGGGATAGGGGGGTTGGGAGGGGACACCAGGAAGGAGGATAACATTTGAAATGTAAATAAGTAAAAAAACAAATTAAAAATTTTAAAAAGGAAAATAAAAGAAAGAAAAAGGTTGTTTCAACTAAACAAGAGATAACAAAGGAAGCTGTCCTGAGCCATAGCTGAAAAGCAAACTGCTGAATTGAAATTACCTACTGTAAAAGACAGTTTGGACTAACTTCCTAACTTTGTTGATGCCACACCCAGTTTCAAAGATTCTATACCACACTAAAAGAGTTGCAACAAAATATAACCAAGAAAGCGCTCAAACATAAAATCCATTCAATAATTGGTAGATTTTTGCAGAATGATCCTTATAATATTAAGGATACTTCCAATAGTTCTTCGATTTCTGGTTCTAGTAATAGACTATGTAAAGATAATTGTAGTTATATAATGCAAACTTACCGTTAGGTGTCACTGTTTTTAATCAAACACATTGTTTTTCAAATCAATGCCCATTTTAAAATAGTTTGAAAACAAATTTACATTTCTTTTAAAAAAATAAAAGAATGGCTACCTCGAGGAGAGCTTAAGAATGCCAACAGAAGTGAACATGCTAACTTGGAGGAAGGGGACTGACTCTTGTGGAAACCAACCCCTAGACAAATAACTATGGGCAACTAAGGACTGCTGAGAGAGGAAGAATTGGTCTTCCCCAGCAGCTGGGTACCGCCAATCAGTTATCCAATACCAAGTAGTCAACACAGAAATCATATATAAACAGCAACACCACATGGACTCAGCAGGTTCTGTTTGTATATTCATGCACATATATATGTAACAATAATAATTAAAAGAGACAATGAGTTTGAGAGCAAATCGACAAGGGATAAGTGAGAGGTTAGAGATGGGAGGAGGGAAAAATGACATAATATACTTTAATTTTTAAAGTTTTCAAATGATAAAAATAATTTGAAGGAGAAAAAAGAATTCTTTTTTGCAATTCATCTATGTTATTCAGTGCAATAGCAAGTCCTTTGTTTTCATTGTTGTGGAGAATTTCATTATGTGAAGAGACTATAATAGAATTAGATCTTTGGGGCATTATTTTGTCTCCATATTTGAAGTGCAAACTGTACTATGAATATCTAGTACATGTCTTTTGGTGCTGTGTGTACAAATCCCTTTACAACACACATGTAAAAATAAAATTGTTGAACCATAGCTTATATATCTAATTATGTTTATTAGATACTACAACCATGTACAAGCAAGGTACTAAAAAACTCCTAATAATTTTCAAATATTTTTGATTAAAATATAATTATATCTTTCCCTTTTCCATTTCTTCTCTCCAGCCCTTCCTCTAACCCTTCTGATGTTTCCCTCAACTTTTCAGATTTATGGCTCCCTTTTCTTTATTATTGTTTTATTATTATTATTATTATTATTATTATTATTATTATTATTATTATATACATATATACATAAAACCTCTCCCAATGATGAACACTAATTCGTTATCCAATATAGTCAATAGTAATACAAATCATCTACATACAAACAATAAAAATGGACTTCTAACAATATGATGAGTTCAAACTGCTTTAGAATATTGTTATCAGCCATCATGCTTTAATAAAAAGAATGTCCATGCTAGTGACTGAGTGCTAGCTCACTGTGCGTTTGCTTTAGATTGTTCTGATAATGAGTATGCAACTCTCTGTGTGCTTGTTACCTGTTTGCATATATTATATAAAGTCTCTTAAAGGTCACTGTCTACTTTTTTCTCCTGAATTTGTTTCTATTACCTGGAAGAGCTTTTTCTGTATAAACTCCATCAGCTAGAAATCACAGTGACTTACATTTATAGACTCTTAATGAGGTTTTATGAACAGAATGTCTCAATTTTAATAACATTCAGTTTCTCTTTCTTTATGTTAATACTTCTTTGGCTTGATTAAGAAATCTTTCTTTTACCATGATCATAGAAATATTTTCCTAATGTTATATTGTTGTCTCATCGCTCATGTATGTTTATACTCCATCTAGAACCAATTTTTGTGTATGTTATCTGTACCAGTATGGGTAAGAAATCTAGCTTTGTTTGCTTGTTTTTAAACAGACACCTAATCAACTCCAAAGTGTTTACTGTAAATATAATTTTCCTTTTTGTGGTATGATCTTTGTCATAAATCAAATTATTGAAATGTGTTGGTCTTACATTGTTCTATTTGTTTTGTCTATTTTTATATGAATATAATTCCCTTAATTAATATAGCTTTGTAATATACCTAATGTATGGTCATAAAAGTCATGCAGTTTTGTTTTTAATTTTTCTTCAGTAATGCTTTGATTATTCTTGGGATTTTGGATTTCCACATATACTTTAGAATCAGCTTCTTTTTTCTTTTTCATTAATTCTCTCTCTCTCTCTCTCTCTCTCTCTCTCTCTCTCTCTCTCACACACACACACACACACACACACACACACACATACTTGTGTGTACATGCTTTCAGGGCTGATCACTGGGTGTTAGATAACCAATTGGTACGTTGTTCCTAGGGAAGACTATTTCCCACTCTCAGTTTTCCTCAGTTGCCTTTAGTTCTTTTTACAGGGTTTCAGCCTTGTGGGCTTGTCCACGTTAGCATGTCTAGTGTTGTCACTGAAAGCACACATGAAAGTAAAATCATGAAAATTGAACAGGTTGCACTTCTAAATTTGTGTGTTTGAGTGTGTGTGTGTGTGTGTAACAACAATTAATAATAAAAGAAAACAGGCCACAGATTATAAAGAAAACAAAAAGAGGTATATGGGTAGGTTTGGAGGGAGGAAAAGAAAGGAAGAAATTTGTGATTATACTCTCAAAAATTAAAATAACTGCAAACAAGAAGATTCAGAACATTTTCTTATGTCATCTAACAGTCTATACTCAGAATCCCATGACTGCCTTTAAGATGTCTTTTTATAGTAACTTTATTCATTCAGTATACAAAGATAATTTATTGCCACTGGGTCTTTTGCCTCAAGATTCTTTTCTTATCAAACCCCCTTTTCTATGCTTAAGTTCTCATAATCTTTCCCCTGTCCACATTAGCACATCTATTGCTGTCATCCCTGTCCAGGTCATGCTTAGGCAGCTATGTTAGTAAAAGTTTATGGGTACATTCTGACATTTCTAAGATACACATTCTCATAGCAAACTCCATGTTCCTTTGGCTCTTATAACCTTTACAGGTAACTAAGGAATATTGATAGAGATAGAAATAGCATTCCCTAGGGAAGACCACACCAATTGGTTATCCAATACCAAATGATTAGCCCTGAAAGCATACATACATACAAGTAACATTACAGAGACAGAGCAGGTTCCCAAATATATATTTGGGAATTAACTATATATATATATATATATATATATATATATATGCCAAGAATTCGAAAGAGAGCAAGATGGAAGAGTTTATGGGATAGAAATGGAAGGGAGAAATGATGTCATTATAATCCCCCCTTAAAAAAACTAAAAAGAATTCAGAGGAAGAATACAAACAATAGCAACAACAAACCTTTGAAATGACCATTTGTTTCCTAGACATACCAACTCATTAGTACTGTAGAATCTCTCCCCTCCAACTCTGTGTGTGTGTGTGTGTGTGTGTGTGTGTGTGTGTGCGCGCGCGCGCGCGCACGTTTGCATGTGCATGTGCCTGTGCGTGATTTCAGGACTGACCACTTGGGTTTGGATAAGCATTTAGAGGTCTCATCCCTGGGGAAAACTATCCCTCTATCAGCAGGCATTAATTACCTATAGCTTTTTCTTGAAGTGTGAGTCCCCATAAGCTTTCACCCTTGCACAGTGGAATTTAAATGGTGTTATCATTGTTGCAGCCTTTGTGAAACAGCCGTATTGTTGAGATTTCATGAGAGAATATTTCCTGTCATGTCTAGAAGATATAATTTGACAGAATACTTCCTGTTCCTCTGCTTCCTACAGTGCAGCCACCTCCCCAACGACCCACACACACATTCCACAGTGTTCCCCATACTGCAGGTGGAGGGCTTGTACATATGTGTCAACTGGGCATGCCACGGCCAGTTGTTCTCTGAATTTTGATCCTTCGTGACCCTCTGAAATGATCTTCATTTCTTACAAAAACAGGCTTTTTTAATGAGGTGAGCGACACACATGTGAGGATATAAGGATCAGCTATTAGAATGTAATTGAATGCATTTAAGTTTTGGAAAGTGGCAAAAGTATGTTCTCATCTAAGGATGATCAACTCACTAGCAAAGAGTGACGGGGTTTACCGACCCAGGCATGATTTCTTTCCTGTTGAGCAGTTCTTCCTTAAATTCAAATAGACAGCTGTTGGATATCACTTAGATACAACTGTCACCATGGTGCCCTTAGTGGTATCTTGCAGTGTTTGTCATTGCTGTGGTTCATGGGCATCAAAACTGAGTAGGACTATTAATTGCCTTTTGAAGTGGAAACTTAAGGTTCTTTGGAGAGTCAATTGTGTTGGATGGTGTTTTGCTGGGGCAAATAAAGCAAGCACATGAAAGGACACGTGATGAAAGACTTTTTGCTAATGACACACATGCATTGGTCTACCTTACATTGTGTAGTTGAGCTCCATTTGTCAGGACTCCTCAGACTCATGCTGATTGGGTACAGGTGCTGAGGCAAGACACGTGCTGAGACAAGGCATATGAAGGATGCATGATGTCTGGAGGATATAAATAGGACTCAAAGGAGTGACAGAGACAGAGCTTGGCTTGCTGGTACAGCTAGCTGTGCAATGGTTGTGGGTCTTGCATCTTTGCTGATCTTCGCTTTCCTGAGAAAGGAACAGCTGAGAACTTCTCCTGGTCCCTCCTTCTGACTCGAGCTGAGGCTGAGGTCTGGCTGTCTCTGCTGGTTGTGTCACCACTGTTGCTATCTCAGCTCTATGGAACTGGACTGCTGGTGTATCCATGAAGTGTTTGTGAGTGGATCAAGCTGCTGCTGCTGACCTGTGAACTGAACTGCTGATTTCCTGACAACACAGATGGGAGTTGCTCCAAAGAACCTTTCTAAACAGGTCCACTTCCCTGTATCCTTTCTTCTCCACTACCTCTGGTGGGTGGTGGGCTACAGGAGGTTAAAGCGTTTAAGAATCATCATTATAAATAAGGTTTGAAAAAATTAAAGTTACAGCCTTCCTCCCTTAGCAACTTGCATAGCACTGTCCTATAATCCTGAAGAAGGCCTTCTGGTCAGATCCAGCCCAAATCCATTGAGGCCTGTGTCCAAAGTCCATGGTGTCCGCAGCAATAAAGTTCCACCTTCAACTTCTAGGAAGCAACCAAGAGCAACACCAATAACTTACATTGAATTTAGAGTATCATGGACTCCTGTGACCAACAACTCAAAAGGAGGCTTTTCACGTCTGGCACTGGGGATTCTGTTAATAGTTTGTAGTGCATATATATACATATATGTGTGTATACATTTCTCTGTATGTATAATTAAATATATACTCATGTGTATTTATGTAATCTTAGATGTATATAAAATAATAGAATTCACTATTATTATCGCAAACAGTGTTATTCATGACCCCTGTCCCCTCTCCTTTACTGTCCTCCCCAATCTGAATTAAAACTGTTTTTCCCATTTCTCCCTTCTTATAACCTGTTCCCTGTAATTCCTCTCTCTAGAGTTCTTTCCCCACACTTTTGGTCCCTTTTTACTTTCCTGGTTTCTGTATTTACTCCAAATTATCTGCTCATATCTGAAGGTTTGGAGTGAAGAAACAGAGAGAAAATGTGCAGTGGTTTCCTTTTTGTCTCTAGGATACCTCATTCAATTTAATAATTTCAGTTAATATCCACATACCTGCAAATTTTATTATTTTGTTTTTCTTTAAAGCTGAGTAGTATTCCTTGGTGCACATGGACCACATTTTCATTACACATTCATTGCTTGAAGGACATTTAGACTGTTTCCACTAATTGTGGATACACAGCAGCAACAAGCAGGGCCAAGCAAGTATCTGTAGATCAGGAAGTCCTTTCAGGCATATGCCAAGGAGTACTATAGTTCGGTCATATAATAGATTCATTCTAGCTTTTAGAGAATTCTCCTCACTGAATTCCAGAGAGCCAGTACCAGTTTCCACTCCTGCTAGCAGTGAATGAGGGTCCCCCTTTCCCAACATCCTCACCAGTATTTGTTGTAAGTTCTTAATCTTAACATTTCTGACTGGAGTAAGATAGAATATCAAAGTTGTTTGAATTTGCATTTTCCTAATTGTTAATGATGATGAACACTTTTGAAGTGATTTTTTAGCCACCTTTCTTTTGAGCATTCTCTGTTCAAATCCATACATTATTTTTAATTGGGTATGGCTGTCAACAATTCCCTCCCGACAAACTGGGGTTCCTTATCACTCAATTGACTTTTGCCTTAGCTGTACAGAAAATTCCAGCTTTATAGGGTCCTACTTGTCAATTGTTGGCCTTAATTCTGGGCAAATGAAGTTCCTTTCATAAAGCATTTTCCTATTGTAATGGGACTTTTGGCTACTTTATGGGTTCCCATTTCTTCCACCCTTCTCCACCCTTATCCTTTCTAATGCTAGGTAGCAGAGGAAGAAGGCTAGAAGGGGAAAGGAGTCAACATCATTACACTACTTCTTGCTGATTAGGGCACCGAGTTTACTTGGGGAAATTTTGATCACCATCAGGACTTGGCAGCAGGCAGCAGGCAGCAGGCAGCAGGCAGCAGGCAGCAGGCAGCAGGCAGCAGGCAGCAGGCAGCAGGCAGCAGGCAGCAGGCAGCAGGCAGCAGGCAGCAGGCAGCAGGCAGCAGGCAGCAGGCAGCAGGCAGCAGGCAGCAGGCAGCAGGCAGCAGGCAGCAGGCAGCAGGCAGCAGGCAGCAGGCAGCAGGCAGCAGGCAGCAAGCAGCAAGAAGAACAGCAGTAACAGGAGGAGAAGGAGCAGCAGGAAGAGGATCAGTATCAGTGGCCACAGTCTCTTGGGGCGCTAGTATTTTTATACTCTCTCAAGAGTCCCCAGAATTCCAATCTCATACACTTGCAGAAACTACCTGCAGCTGGCAAACTCATGCCCCTGCCAGAGCACAAAGCAAATCATAGTCTGATGCAGTGGACAATCAGAAGCAGCTGAATATGCCACACCTGGGATTAAAACAAAAACATATCCCCATAACATTTTCTATGTTTTTAGAAAAACCAAAATGTTCACTACATTCTACATCTGCACATTGTAAGGTGCTGCCTATGTTTTCTTCTAGTGTGTTCAGCATTTTAGGTTTCACCTTGAGTTACTTGATCCAGATCCATTTGAAGTTGATTTGGGGGACAGGGGAGCTGATAGGTGTCTAATTTCATTTTTCTACATATAGACACCCCAGTTTTCCAGCTCCATTTGTTGAAGATGCTGTCTTTTTTTCTGGTGGATGTTGTAGAAATCTTTGTCAAATATCAAACGTCTATAATTGTATATAATCATGTTTTGGTACTTCTATTTTGTTCCATGGGTTGGTCTATATATCAAATTATGTGCCTGTAAAATGCAATTTTTATAACTCTAAGTATGTGATCTGTCTTGAAATCTGGTTTGGTAATTCTATACATCACTTTTTAAAGTTTGGTTGGTTGGTTTGGGTTTGGGTTTCAGGGGAGGGTTAAAAGGTTTTGCTCAGAATTTCTTTGACTATCCAGATTCCTTTGGGGTTCCATGTATATTTTAGATTTTTTTATCTTTTTTTTTAATCAATTTTTCCTTTAATGTTAATGAAATATCCTCTATCTTTTCTGATTATTTTTTACACTAAGACAGAATTCTTTTTTTATTTTTTCATTTTTATTGGATATTTTATTTACACTTCAGATGCCATCCCCTTTCCCCATCCCCCCCCCTTAGAAAACCCCTATCCCATGCCCCCTTTTCCTTTTTGCGTTTATACACTTTTTTAAAAATGTTAATCAAAGGCTTTATAAGTTTGGTAATGCTCAATCAGAGGTGTAACCCACTACCCAACCTAGATATATCAACTATCTTTGACTGGTGGAGATACGTGAACATCTGCCTCCCTGTCTCTCCCCCCCCCTTCTCTCTCGTCACCTAGCTTCTCCTCTCCTTCTTCTCCTCCTCTCCTTACTTTTTCTCTTCCTCTCGGTACTCCTCCCACCTTAGCTCCTCCTACATATCACCCTTCCTGTTAAAATAAAACTTTTCTCTCAAAATACAATTAGAGCATAATTATGCCAGTTTGTACCAGTGAGGTACAAGATAGTCCTAATACCCAGTCCATCATTTTGTTGACTAACCAGAACCTCTGTCATCTATCCTAACTAAAACACTTAGTTCTGAACCTGGCTTTTTTCTTGGCTTTAGAATGAATGTCAGCTGAAAACCATCCACTCAAATCTTTTCTCTCAAGGTAAATAGCCAGGATTGGCTATGAGACTATAAGTTTTCAACCCCGTCAGAAATCCAGAATGACTGAGTTAACTGAAATTATGGGAAGCACAAAGCATAGCTTCTAAAACTTAGCCAATTTATAGAGACCGCTAAACACCTGGACAGTCCCGATATTACAAAACGTTGGAGCATCTGATCTTCAGCCTTCTGGACCAGGATCATCTGACAGACCTTAGTGATACAGAATTATTAAGGGCTGATTACTCTGTCTAGGCAGATATAATCAGTCGACTATTCTGCATGTGTGTCCTTTTCTGGACAGTAATTTGTCTGTAGATGGAAAGAGGCAATTCTTGCCTGGTGGTTGTCTCACCACAATTGGAGTAACTCCAAAGATGCTCAATTTCATCTTGTAATCCAAGACAGGAAGCTGTCAGGAGCAGACAGGTCTCTAATCAAAATGAACATTAATACAGAAATGTTTGTAACGTCAATTCTGTAGACTTCAGATGTTTTGAAAACCAACTAGCCATGTAAGGTAATCTGGACTGTTGTCTGTTAACTCCTCTCAGCTATTTCTAAATAAAATATAGAACACACCCTAACAATAAACTCAAAGCCATGAATTTGCTATAGTCCCTTAACTCACAGGCTGACCATCTCAAATCAGTTAAAAAAGTTAAAGAAGGACTGGGTCTAAGCCTTGTATCCCTAAATGTGTTATACAGGCACAATGCCTATGATAGTATCAATATTCATCTCACTTTTATATCAATAAAAAGCTCATACCAATGAAAACCTTAAATTTGAAATCAAAGTAAATTTTGTACCATTTAAGAAATTATAACTTCATCTTGATAATAATTAGACAGATTTCTACCAATAGGTTATGGCTATGCAATAAATCCTAGCTAATCCTCCCTGTTCCAACAAAACCACTACTTTTTCCTAGAAAGACAGCCCAATATTAACCACCTTAGTCCCCAAGCCCAGGGAATAGGGGCGCTGACTCTTCATTAACTTCTTCAAGCTGACTATGGGCGTTGAGATATTAGAAGAGGAGTGGGGGTGGGGGGAGAGCAAGTTGACAATCCTCTGATGCTGTGTCTTCACTGCCTCCAGATGGAATTCCAGGACATCAGAGGTTCCTTGCAGGTCTGCTCAGCTTGCTTGATGAGTAGATACACCAAGGCTGTGTATTCTGCAATATACAATTCTCAAAACAAATTTTAGTATCAAGATAATTTTTTAGAGGGCTGACATTTTATTAAAGTTGTTGGTTCTAACAACTTTTCTTTTTCCCTTTTTTTATTGGATATTATATTTACATTTCAGATTTTATCCCCTTACCCCATTCCCCCCACCACCCAGGAACCCCTTATCCCATCCCCCCTCCTCCTGCTTCTATGAGGGTGTGCCCCCACCTACCCCCCCACTCCCACCTCCCCACCCTCAGATTCCACCCCCACTCAGTGTTCAGCCTTCATGGGATGTGTATATTTTTGAAACTTCTGCAATAGTAGGTTTCAGCATAGCTTTTCATAAAGTCCTTAATGTTCATTGTCTTGACTCATATTCCCTCATTTGCTTTGCCCTCCCCATTTAATCATCTACTCTTGTTTTCCCTTCATGTCTTAGCATTGTACTCTATTTCCTCTTCCTTGAAAGAACTCCTCCTCCCCTTGGTCCCTTACTAGCTACCTAATCTCTGTGGTAATTTGGATCAAAACACATATCTAAAGCTTAACACATATTCACTTATAAGAGAAAGCACACAGTATTTGTATTTTTGAGTCCTGATTACCTCATTCAGGAGGACTGTTTCCAGCTCCATCTATATACTTGAAATTTTCATGATTTAATTTTTCCTAGCAGTTTAATATTAAATGGACCATGTTTTCATTATTCATTCGTCAGCCGATGTACATCTAGGCTTGTTTTCGGTGTCTGGCCATTATGGATAGAGCATCGGTGAATGTGGATGATGAGCAAGTATCTTCCTAGTAAGATAAAGAGTCTTTTAGGTGTAGAGTTAGATCATAGGATTTTCTCTTACTGTAATTGCATTGATTTTCTCAGTTGCTTTTTATAGAATGGCCATTGTTCCCACTATTAATTCTGCTAATCCATAAGCACATAAGGTTTTTCCAATTTTTAGCGTTCTCAATCTCTTTCTTCAGAGATTTAAAGTTTTCATTGTAGAATTCTTTTACCTCCTTGGTCGCATTTATCCCACAATATTTTATTTTTTTCGGGGCTATTGTGAATAGGAATGTGCACAGTCTCTGTGTGTGCATTTGTTGGTGGTGTGGAGAAAGGCTAGTGATCTTTATAAGCCGTTTTAGTAGACTGCCATTTTGCTGAACTTGCTGTTCATTTCTAGCAGTTTTTATGGATCTCTTGTGTATTAATATCAACTCATCTGCAACTATGGATAATTTGACTTCTTGTTCTATTTGCGTCCCTTTAATTTCCTTATCTTGGTCTTATTACTCTGGCTAGCGCTTCCAGCACTATATTGAAAAGAAGTGGAGACAATGGCCAGCCTGTATCATTCTTGATTTTAATGAAACTGCTTCAAGTTTTTATCCTTTTAGGAAAATGTTAGCTGTGAGTTTATCATGTATAGCCTTTCTTATATTGAGATATATTTCCTTCAGTTCTGTTATCACTAGGGCTTTTTATCATGCTAAATTTTGTCATAGGCTTTTTCTTCAGCTATTAAGATTATTATTGTATGTTTTTCTCTTGCATTGAGTTCATTTGATTTAATACACTTATTGACTTACAGATATCGAAGCATCTCTGCGTCTCTGAGACCAAGCCTACTTGATCTTGGTGGATAATCTTTTTAATGTACCTCTGTATGTGCCTTGCAAATATTTTCTGGAGGAACTTTGAATCTATGTTCATAACTAATAATAAGGAGTATTAGACTTATTAACCTGTACTTGGTTTTTTGTTTGTTTGGTATGGTGCAGTGTGGTGCGTGTGCGTGTGCGTGTGTGTATGCGTGTGCGTGTGTGTGTGTGCATGGTTTGGACTTTAGAATTATACTGGCTTCATAATAAGAAGTTTCAAACTATCTCTTCTGTTTTTATTTTTTAATAGCTTAAGAAAAATTTGAAAGTCTGATGGAATTCTGCTGTGACTCCGTCCATTTTTCAGTCAGAAGACTTTCGATTATTTTTTCAATCTACTTGTTATGAGTCTCTTTAACTGTTGATTTCTCCTTTGATGAAATTCTGTGGTTTGGTATTTTCCTGTGGTTGGGTTCATTGCTTTTGTGGTTTTATTCCTGAACCTTATCTTCAAGTTCTGATACTCTATCTTCTACTTGATCCGTTCTTCTCATAAGGCTTTCTTCTGAGTATTCTAATTGGCTTAGTGAGTTTTTCAATTTCATCTTCATTTCAGTTTGAGTAGTATTCAGTGTTTCTATTTTTATTTGGTTTTCAGTTCCTGGGTTATCTTCATCATTTCAGTCAGGCTTATGTTTATGGTTTCTTGGGCTTTGCTTAGCCATGTATTCTTTTTTGAGTTGATTGTGCTATTTGTGTCTTTTCTAAATTCCTCCCATCTTTGGTGAAGTTTATAGCTATTCTTTTAAGTTCTCTGTCCTAGGGTTCATGTAGGCAATTCACACTGGAGAAAAATTGTATAGGACTGTTGGATTATTTTGCGGGGTGCATCCTGCTTAACCTTTCATACTGTTTTTTTGTAATGAGATCTGAGTATGGGGGCTTTCACTGTTGTTTGTGTATCTGATATTTCACATATGAAGAGGTTGTTAGTAAAGACACAGGTTAAGCTCACCACTTTGGCTAGGGCACCTCTTTGGAGACCTGGGTTAGTTATCGGGACTGGGGAGGGTGCAGGCATAATAAGATCAGGCAAGCTCACCAGGCTGGGCTAAAGCACAGCATGTACAGGCCAGACTGGGTCTAGAGAATGGATCTGGTGTGAGTAGCCATGGGTTGACTACAGCAGAGATTTGCCAAAGAGTACAAGTAGCTTACCTATGTCTCTGTGCCTTGTGGGCAGGGTAAACGGTCTCCAGTAGCAAGGATCTATGATCTGGCCAATCCTAAAGAGAGGGAGATAGGCTGGGATCTCTGATCTCTGGCAAGCAGCTACAGGCTTGTGCTGGAAAGAACAGGTCAATTACCTATATCTCTATGCCAGCTATAAAAACTAGAAGTCCCTGATAGGGACAAGTGTATGATCTAAAGGATTCCGAAAGAAGTGGGAGCTGTCTCAAGTGCTAGTCACAATCCCTTGCTGGCAGTTGAGGTATGACTAGAGTGCAGGTGTGTGTGTGTGTGTGTGTGTGTGTGTGCGTGGGTGTGCTGAAATATATTTCACAAAAGTTAAGGATACTGCTGTTTTATTTTGTTAATCAAATTTCAGTAATGAGTTGCTTTCTTATATCTGTCATTGTTTTCCTAAAGATAAATGGAACTCTTCATTTAAAAAAAATATGTTAAATATGTCAATCTACTGTAATCTTGGTGTTTTAGAAATTAGGGGCTTTTATTTTTGGCACCTCTATTCTTTCACATGGTCTCATGGGTCATTGCCTTCTTTGATTTCTGGCCAAATTTCACACCTCACTTCTAAAATCAGTCATTTGTAAAATGTAAACTACATGCTTTCCCCCCATAAATATCGGTATTTAGAAACTAAAATACAAGTAGTCAGTGTAGTATTGTTAATTTTAGTCATGCTACCTCACCTATTAGGTCATTCTTGTAGGGTAAAGGATACAGTTTGGGGCAAGGTCATCAATTTCTTTTCTCTCCCAGCATTTAGTGTATAATCTTGTAGTACCACAAAAACTAGCTAGCAAGGAATTTCCTTGTCATTTTGAGGTTGATATTTTAATGTATTGCAGTCAAGGTGTGTGATGGATCAGCAATAGTGTCTGACAATTTTGTTACAGTAGAAAACCAAAAGCAGTGGCAATAAATAGTGATGTTGTGGTGCCTTCAGAACCTCTGTCACTTCTCACTAAGAGAGGGAAATATTCTGTGCCTGGCACTTAGATTTTCATTTAATAACCTATGTCTTCAGGGAGAAGTGTTGCCCACCTATGCAGGATACCTCTGATAGATTTGCTTTTTACATTTTTCATATAGTTGTATGTATCTGTGCCCTTATGTATATGCCAAGTATGTACTGGTGCCCAAAGAGGCCAGAAGATGTCAGATGCTCTGGAGCTAGAGTTGGGAGTGGTTGTGAGCCATACAACATGTATGCTGAGAACTGAAGTCAATCCTCTGGAAAAAGCAGCAAGAGCTCTTAAGTACCAAGCCATCTTTCCATCCACACAACTCCATTTTTTATATTATATTTTTAAATTAATTTACACATTAGTGGTTTTCCATAAGGCTTCTTCGTATATAAGTAGTTCTGGCTAACCTACCCTCTATTTCTTCACCTCCCTAGGGCCCCTATTCCTATTCCCACTTAAATCTCTTTTATTTTCATTTGTTTATTTCTATTATTTATTAATATTCCAGCCATTGTCCCCCTCCTAATTCCCCCTCCTACAGTTTCTCATCCCATTTCTCCTCTTCCTTGCCTCTGAGAGGGTGCTCCCCCCTACACCAGGCCTCCCCCTTCCCTGGGGCCTCAAGTCTCTCAAGGGTTAGGTGCATCTTCTCTCACTGAGGCTAGACAAGGAAGTCCTTGGCTATATGTGTCAGGGGCCTCAGAGCAGCTCATGTATGCTGTCTGGTTGGTGGCTCAGTGTCTGAGAGATCTCAGGGGTCCAGGTTAGTTGAGACTGCTGGTCTTTTTATGGGGTCGCCCTCCTCCTCCACTTCTTTAATCCTTCCCCTAATTCAACCATAGAGGTCTCTGACTTCAGTCCAATGGTTGGGTATAATTTTCTGTGTCTGTCTCAGTCAGCTGCTGGTAGGGCCTCTCAGGGGACAGCTCCTGTCTGTAAGCACATTATAACATCAGTAATAGTGTCAGGCCTTGGTACTCGTGCCTCCTGTTGAGATGGATCACAAGTTGTGCTGATCACTAAACTGACTTTCCTTCAGTCTCTTCTCCATTTTTGTCCCTGCAGTTCATCCCATCCCTAAATTTTCAAGTCACCTATCTTCTACTACCCCCTCTAAGTATATTTTTAATCAGGTTGCAAAACTGTATGTTTCTATATAGCTTTTGCATATACTCTTTATTTTGGTTAAATCTTTCTTCACCCCTTCATGTACCCATTCCCCACCCACTCCATGTTTGAATCTTTCCTCTCCCAGTGTCCCCTCTCTCACCTTTCCTTTTAAATGCATTTAACCATCATATCTTCTTTAGTAAGTCCACCCTTAACGTCCTGTTTTAATCACCTAGATTCCACATGTACTGCACATTAAATATGTAAGACAAAGGACTATATGCTAAGGCCCTCATATAAGAGAGAACATGAAGTGTTTGTCTTTCTGTGTCGGGGTAAACTCACAACATATTTTTTTCTAATTTCCTCCATTTACCTACAATTTTTACAATTTTTCTGTACAGTTGAATCACACTCCACTGTGTATATATGCCACATTTCCCTTATCCATTCATCAGTTGAAGGATATCTAGATTGACTCCATTTCCATGCTATGGTGAATAGAGCAGCAGTAAACATGAATGAATGTACACGTATCTCTATAGTACAACATGTAGTCCTTTGGGTGTATGCTCAGGAGCAGTATAGTCATTAGCTCATTAGATTATTCTAGTTTTTTAAATATGTCCCGTCCAGCAGGGCATTAAACAAGGGCCCAGGGAGGTCACCTGAAAGAGAGAAGGGGGGAAACAGGCAGACACAAAGAACCATAGCTTGTCTATAGGCTTATCAAACCACAATTTTTACTTTTTCACACGGGGGTTATAAACACAAAAATCCAGGATGTGGGGAAGGGGATGACACAGGAGCGTAGGTGTTCAGGGGGAGTACAGATATCTTCCAGAACAGAGTATCAGCTGGGTGAAGGTTCAGGGGACAGGTCACTATGACTCCTCCTATGATTCACTTGTCCTTATCTAAGTTGGTACTATCCACCAAGGCTACCTGAGGTCTATGACTATCCACAAGGCCTATGACTTCTTGTTCTTATTCAGGCTGATAAATTTCCACCAAAGCTGCCTGTTTACAATATCTTATAGCTATCTGTTTCAGTGTTTTTCCACAGAGACCAAGTGTTAGCAGGCTGACTTAGGCCTATTGTTGATTTTAGGCCTTCAGTGTATAAGCAGGGCTGTCCCTGACATAAATAGTTTTTATTTTTAATTACATGTGTGCACATGCACATACATCTGAGTGCAATTCCTGCAGAGATCAGAAAAGAGCACCAGACCCACAGAACTGGCACTACATGTGCTTGTGAGCCCAGCATGGATGCTGAGAACCAAACTTGAGTCTTCTTCAAGAAAACAGGAGCTCTTAACCATTGACTCATATCTCTAACACCATAGTTCTAGTTGTTTCCGTCTTGTTTGTTTTGTCTTTTGAGAAATTTCCAAACAAATTTTCCAAGTGGCTGCACTAATTTACACTGCCGCAAAGTATAAAGGTTCCCCTTTGATTTGTTGTTATTTGTATTTCTGATCATAGCTGCTCTGACTAGAGTGAGATGGAATTTTAAAGTGGCTTCCATCTGCATTTCCCTGATAGCTACGGATAAGTGCACACTGTTTTCTGTGTTTGCAAGTACATTTTGATTTGAGAACTTTCTATTCAGTTTTGTATTCCATTCTCCATTTTTATTTACTTATCTTTAAATTTTTAAAATGATGTGCACAGGTGCATGTATGTGTGAAGGTATGTGCATGTGTAAGTACAAATGTCTATGGGGTACATAAGAGGGTATCAAATGCCCTAGAGACAGAGTTACCAGAAGTCATGAATAACCTAATAAGGATGCTCAGAATCCAACTCAGGTTCTCTGGAAAAAAAATGATGCTCTTAACTACTGAGCCTCTACCCTTCCCCTAGCCCAGCCCAAGTTTAAACTGGGTTGTTTTCTTCATGGACAGCTTTTTTAGTTCTTTATATTCTCTAGATCCTAAAGATTTCCCCCCCCCTTTATTTCTGCTGCTTTTTAATTTTGTGAAATTCCATCTGTCAGTTGTTGGTCTTCCTGTGTGCTACTCGAGTAATCTTCAGAACATCTATGAATGCACCTATAAGTTGAAGCACACCTACTCTTTCTTCTAGCAGTTCCATAGGAGCAAGCTTTAGGTTGAGCTATTTAATCTGTTTTAGGCTGAGTTGTGTGCAGGGTGAGTAATAAGGGTACAGCATTTCTACATGACGAGGTCTAGGATTCTCAGCATCATTTGTTGAAAATGCTGTCTTTTCTCTGATGTATATTGTTGACATGTAAATAGCTCTATTTACATGGACTTATGTCTGAGACCCCTATTCTATTACATTGATCTATGCACATTGTCTTTTTTTCTTCTGTACATTTTTATTCCTATAGCATTATAGTAGTACTAGTTTCTTTTTCTATTGCTCTGATAAAATGCCATGGTTAAAGAAACTCATAGAAGGAAGGGTTTGTTTGGGTGCACAGTTTCAAAGTGATAAGAGTCTATCATCATCACTGTGGGAAAGACGGCAGCCAGCAGGCATGGCAGCTGGAGCAGCAAGCTGAGAGCTCACATCTTAAACCTCAAGCAGGAAGCAGATAGAAGCAACTCAAAATGGTGATAGTATTTAAACTTTCTTTCTGGTGGATAGGAGAGCTACAGACAAACAGGACTCTCCAGCTTCTGCAGAATCCGAGAGCACCTAGTGACACAATCTCCAGCTCAGTGGCCCCAGGGATCAGTGTAGGTCCCACGCTTTGGCTCCTAAACTAGGAGCCCAAACTGAAATTAAAAGAACAATACACAAAATTAACCAAACAAAGCTGATTCTTTGAAAAGGTTAATAAAATAGATAAAACCTTAGCTAATCCAACAAAAAGAAAAAGGGAGAGGACACAAATTAATACAATTAGAAATCAAGGAATGTCATCACAACTTACTCCAATGAAATTCAGAACAGAATCAGAAACTGCTGGGAGAGTGGCACTCAGAAAAGCTGAATGGCCCAGAAGAAACAGAAGACTGCTTCTAATGTAAGCTTTATTTTTAATGGCGGTAGGTATTTTTAATGGCCGTAGGTATCATGGCGGCAGTAGGGACTTGGGCGCGGCGCTGTGGTGATTAAGCTGCGAGCCTGGTGGGTGTGCGCCTAGCCACGTCCCCCCCCACACACACACACACTCCATCCCCCGGGCTCTTCACCCTGATGCTGCACCGATGCTGAGCCCACCCGGGTCGGGACAATGGTGAAGTATTTCCTGGGCCAGAGCGTGCTCCGAAGTTCCTCGGACCAAGTGTTCGCTGCCTTCTGGCAACTGTACCCGAATCCTTATAGCAAACATGTCTTAACCGAAGACATAGTGCACCGGGAGGTGACTCCTGACCAGAAGCTTCTGTCCTGAAGACTCCTGACCAAGACCAACAGGATGCCACGTTGGGCAGAGCGACTGTTTCCCGCCAGCGTTGCTCACTCGGTGTACATCCTGGAGGACTCGATTGTGGACCCACAGAATCAGACCATGACCACCTTCACCTGGAACATCAACCACAGCCGGCTGATGGTGGTGGAGGAATGATTTGTTTGCTGCGTGAACTCTGACAATAGCAGCCGGACCGATCAGGAAGCCTGGGTCTCCTCCAGCTTATTTGGCATTCTCCAGAGCTGTCCAGGAATTTGATCTTGCCCGGTTCAAAAGCAATGTGACCAAGACAATGAAGGGCTTTGAATACATCCTGGCCAAGCTACAAGGTGAGGCACCTTCTAAAACACTTGTTGAGACAGCCAAAGAGGCCAAAGAGAAAGCAAAGGAGACAGCACTGGCAGCTACAGAGAAGGCCAAGGACCTGGCCAACAAGGCGGCCACCAAGCAGCAGCAGCAGCAGCAGCAGCAGCAGCAGCAGCAGCAGCAGCAGCAGCAGCAGCAGCAGCTCGTATAGCCTACTTCCTCTCCCTTCTCCCCCGTGTACTTGATTATTAAAGGTCAACCTGCAGCCCTCTCTGCTGTCTGGGGTGGTGGGTCAGGGCACTGTCCTGGTCAGCATCTGCACCACACCCAGCTCTGTCAACTGAACAGAGGGGTCATGGCAGTCCCCAGGTGATAGACTGTACGCTCCATGAGGGCAGGGCTCCTTGTTTTATTCTCTGCTGCGTCCCAAGTACCCTGAACAATATTTAGCACATAACAGACACTCAATAAACACATGATTTGATTTTTAAAAAAGAAAAAAGAAAAAAATCAAGCCTTTACATTCATCAAATACAAATCAGCGCCGAGCATCAGTTACAGTAGTGGTCATGTCACGTCACAGAATCCACACCACAATGTGACTCTTTGGTGATTTGAGTGTAGTATCCAATGGCTGAGGCTGGTCGCCGTGAAGAGAAAGTATCTCCTCTGTGCATGGCTGTCTCGATTCCAGTCCTTCCTTCTCACTGCCAGGCCATTCAAACACTGGAAAAGCTGGCATATGAAGCAATTGCACAGTCTTTGTGCCAGTCTTTGGAAATCTTTATGTAGCCCCCCCACACCCATACCCCTGATGAAAGTGTGGAGCTCAACGACTGCACTACCGGGACCCCATGAAGGAAGCTCGCAGAGGTCAATCAATGCAATTGCAAGAGGATTTTATTGGTCCAACACATTGGGGCCGTTTACTCACGAAGAAGAAGAGGCCACAAGCTTGTACACAGTTTGAGCAGGGCAGTTTTTTAGCGATAAACTGGTCGGTTGATGTTGGTGGATTTGTCTTATAACCCGTGGTTTTTCTTGGAACCTTGTGTCCACACCCTTTTTAGGAAGGGAGGGGTCCTGTGTTTTTTCTTGGGAGCGTGTGGCCTCACCCTTCTGGGAAGGAAAGGGATCAGGATAATTTTCCATTAACGTGGACTTTACCTGACATGGACTTTACAAAAGGAATCACGTCTTCTATTTAGTTGAAGAAACACAGCATGGGAGCCCTACAGCAATGACTGACCATTTGAACTCTGAGTCAAAGACTAATGAAACATAAAAGACAAGGAAAGGCAGAGGCTTCAGTCCTGAGCAACAAGTTACTTCAGACAGGACTGAAAAGCTCCCAGCAGAAAAGTGACAAGATGTCTTTCCACCCACAGGTGGTTCAGAATTAGAAAATTTGTCAGATTTTTAGAAAAGCACAAATATGTCATTAACACCCCCAGGAACCAATGATGGAATTTGAACATTGTGACCACAGGTGAGGAATTGATTGTTTCAGCCATAGAGAGACCTCAGAGGGTAAAGCACAGACCATGCATGCATAAATTGCAGTTCGAGTCCAAGATCCCACTCAAACTTCTGTTGGAAGCTAGGGACATAGAGCCTAAAAAGCACTAAGACCGTTGCTCCATCCCCAGCATGCCTGCCTCTCAACTCACACTCTCCTGTAACTTAAGCTGCAATAGATCTGATTTCCTTTTCAGTCCAAATAGTACTCTCACAGATACCCACATTTGTACAACAATAAAAATAGCAATTTTAAAGCCATGTTTGCACTGTAGTCCTGTTATTATGATGATGATGATGATTATTTTAATTTTTTAAATTTAAATATATTTTTATCACATTATTCCCCGTCCCCCAGTCCTTTCAGATTCTGTCCTGCTCTGTACCTACCCGACTTTAAGTTCTTTCTCAAAACACAATAACCTAATACAACAAAACAAACCCAAAACCAATAAATAAATAAATAAATAAATAAATAAAACACACAAAAATACTTGTGGAGAGGCGAGAGAGAGGGGAAGAGAGACATAGAAAACAAAACTGGAACCAACCCCTAAAAATGTGGAGTTCATTTTATGTTGGGCAACATAAGGCCTACCCTGGAGTGACATACACCCAGGTTCACTCTATTGGAGAAAACTAATTTTTCCCTCTCCCAGCAGCTATAAATGACAATTCATTTGTTAACCTTTAGCCTAGTGGTTAGGTTTTCATTCATTCATTCAGTTTTCAAAATATAAAAAAAAAACATAATATAATGAGATAAGACAAAAACTATCACATCAAAGTTAAACAAGACAAACCAACAGAAGGAAAAGAGACCAAAAAGGAGGCACAGGATCAGAGACACAGTCATTCACACACTGGCAAATCCCATAAAAACACTAAACTGGAAGCTAATATAAGCTTAGAGGTCCTGGTCTGGACACTTGCAGGCCTGTGCACACTGATACAGTCACTGTGAATTCATATGTTGATGTAGAGGGCTTTGTTTCCTTGGTGACCTCCATTCCCTCTGGCTTTTACCTTTCTACCTATATCTCTTTCTACCTCCTCTTTTGCAGGATTTCCTGAGCCCTGGGGGGACGGATGTGATGGAGACATCCCATTTAGGCCTCAGGGTTCCAAAGTCTCTCACTCTCTACTTAGTGTCTAGCTATGGGTCTCTGTTTGTTCCCATCTGCTGCAAGAGGAGGCTTCTCTGATGATGGCTGAACAAGGCACTAATCTACAAGTATGAGAATGTCATTAGGAGTTATTTATCACTGCCCCCTTTTCCCCTTCTTTTCTCCCAGTAATATTTGCTTTAACCCTAGGTCTCTCAGCTATCTAATCTAAGGTTCTTGATCATCCCATTGGTGTTCTATCTCTTGGAGTAGGCCTTAAGTCAAAAGTTATTATTGGTTGATTACTCCCACGAGCTTTCTGCCACCATTGCCCTAGCATATCTTGCAAGCAGCACACCATTGTAGATAAAAGGTTTGTGGCTGGCTTGGTGTTTGTTTCTCTTTTGATAGAGTACTGAACATATTCCTGTACCAAAAAAGTGCTAGAATGTGGGGGTGAAGGCTCTATGCAGGCACCAGCTCAACTTCTCCATCTTTAATGGTTTTGTAGGTGTTATCTTCAGAAATAGATCCTTGCTATCAGTTGGTGGAAAGCAACCTATTATAGTCTTGGCAACAGCCTGGGTTGTTTGGGTTCCCATGGGGCTCCTTCAGCCAACAACTCAATTAGATATACCCCAATCCTGGTATTTAAAATTTCATTTGGTGACAAGAGATAGTCAGTTACCCCATTATTTGGTGATTTTATCTTAATTGTCTTCATATATATGTCTACATTTTAGGAAGCTTCTACTGTATTATGTTTTCATACTACCCTTCAAATGACCCTTAATTTTAGCTGTCTCTCCTTGTATTCCCTCTCATGGTTCCCTCTTCTCTCTCTCTCTCTCTCTCTCTCTCTCTCTCTCTCTCTCTCTCTCTCTTGGTTTTTCAAGACAGGGTTTCTCTGTGTAGCCCTGGCTGTCCTGGAACTCACTCTGTAGACCAGGCTGGCCTTGAACTCAGAAATCCACCTGCCTCTGCCTCCCAAGTGCTGGGATTGAAGGTGTGTGCCACCATTGCCCAGCCTTCCTCTCCCCTTCTCTTGATCCTCCCATTCTAGTCCCTTCATCCATCCCATAACTATTCTAAGAAATAGAACAATTTTTAAAATTGCTTTATTAAAATTAAGCCCTGAAGATATAAATAACTTAAACAGACCCATTACAAGCAGTGAGAGTGAAGCTGGGAGAAAATCTTTACCACCTACACTCCAGACAGGAGGCTAATATCCAGAATTTACAAAGAATTAAAGATATAAGTACCAAGGAAATAAAACTGCCAATCAACAAATGGGCTATTAAAGTGGATAGAAAGTTTTCAAAAAATATATAAATGACCAGTAACTATTTTAAAACATGTTCAATATCTATAGTCATTGTGTATTTCTATTTTGATCAACCTTCAAGAATGGCATATATAGCTTGATCATACTAGCCCTTTTTGTCCTGAGAATACTGTTATTCCTGCCCATTGTATTAAACCTTGTCTTTAACAACATCAACATGTTGGCAGCCAAAATACATGGCTCGAAACTGAGAAGGGACCCCCCCAGACAGAGTTATTAATTTAACAGGCTGGCAAGCCAAGGATGAGTAAGATTCTGCACAGAGCCTTACCAATCCAAGATATAAGTGCATTGCTTTTGATAATGCATATTCCATGATGGGTAAGAAAGGCATTGTCAGAATGACCTAAGACAGGCTCAGTCTTGTTTATGAAATTAAGAAGAGGGAGAAGCGGAGAGCTTTGGGGGCTGCTTGATAGGAATCTGACATGGGCCAAGGACAAGGAAATGGGCTGCTTGGCAGGAATCTGACATTGGGCTAGAACAAAGAAGTAGTTTCCATCAAGAATCTAAATATTAGGCTAAAACAAAAGAAGTCATTTCAGGCAGGAATCTAAATTTTAGGCTAGAACAAGGAAGTAGGCGTCAGACATAAAAATGACTTTGGGCAAGGACAGAGAAGTTGGCTCAGTTGGTCATCCTGATAAGCCCTTAGAAACAATGATCCCTTAGAAACAATGATCATGGGAGTGATCACAGGACTTTGTTTATTGCCTTGCTTGTTCTTTGAGTACTTGTGTTTATTGTCTTGCTTATTCCTTGACTATTTGCATCTATTGTATTCCTAGTTCCTCAACCTAGAACTGACCTTAATGCATGCATGTATTTAAAATGGTATAAAAGCAAAAAGGAGGAGGGGGATGGGATAGGGGAGTTCTGGAGGGAATGGGGAATGAGGATGACATCTGAAATGTCAATAAATAAAATATCCAATAAAAAAGAAAAAATGGCATGATGAAATTTGAAGACAAATGGATAGATCTAGAAAAACAAATTGTCCAAAGTGACATAACCCAGACCCAGAAAGACAAACATGGTATGTACTCACTTGTAAGTAAATATGAGGTGTAAAGTAAAGGATAATAATGCTACAGGATAAGTAACAAGGAGAGCTCAAGGGAGGACACAAAGATCTCCTTGGGAAGGGGAAATTGAATAGATTCCATGGATGAATTGGGGTGGTTGGGATGGGAACAGGAGGGATCAGGTGTTGTGGGGTTGGAGGAAGACAGCACTGGACATGGAGACTAGAATTGGGGAGCATTTCTGGGGGCAAGGTAGAAGCTTAGTGCAATGGAAGCTCCCTAGAATCTGTGAGGGTGACCCCAGTGAAGACTCCTAGTAATGGGGGCTATGGAGCCAAACCTGCCATCTTCTGTAACCAACCAATGTAGAGGGAACACCAATCCAGCCACAAAACCTGTGACCTACAATTTGTCCTACCTGTAAGATGCTCTGGGGTAAATGTGGCACAGAAAGTATGGGATTGGCCAACTAAAGGCTGCTCCAACTTGAGTCTCACGCCACAAGAGGGAGCCCATGCTTAACACTACCTGAAGGGCCAGGAACCAGATTGCCCAGAAACCTAGGATAGAACCAAACAAGAAGGGGGAGGAGGGTAGTCAATGAAATGATTCTTGACCATATTCTGCTATACTCATACACAAGAGCCTCCCATAATCGTCATTTGAGGGGTTTCATCCAGCAACTGATAAGAGCAGATGCAGAGACCCACAGGCAAACATTAGGCAGAGCTCAGTAAGTCCTGTGGAACAGGGGAAGGAAGGATTGTAGGAGCCAGAAGGGTCAAAGACACTACAAGGAACCCCACAGAATCAACTAAGCACGGTTCATAAGGGCTCACAGATACTGAACCAACCATTAGGGAACCTGTATAGGTCTGACCTAGGTCCTCTGCATATATGTTATGTTTGTATAGCTTGGAGTTCTTGTGGGATCTCTAACAGTGGGAGTTGGGGCTATCTGTGACTATTTTGTCTGCTTTGTGGATCCTTTTCCTCCTTTTGGATTGACTTGTGTAGCCTTGATATGAAGGTATATGCCTAGTCTCATTTTAACTTGTTATGCCATGATTGGTTGATATCTCTGGGAATACTGCCCCTTTTGAAAGGAAACAGGGGAGGAGTGGATCCAGAGGAGAGGGGAAGTTGATGAGATGGAGGGGAAACTGTGGTCAGGATATAATAATATATGAAAGAAGATATGAAAAGATAAAACTTTGTTATAACAAATAGAGTCACAGAAGACAGTGGTCCACATTGCTCATGTATGGCTTTCCTTCATCAATGCTTTTCTGAGGAATCATATCTTATTTTTTATTTTATTTTGTATTTATATATATTTTATATTTTATATTTTATTTGTTTTAATTCTATTTTCACCCTACAGGTCCTTTGTGTGTGTATTATGGTTTTCCTTTAAGAGTTTTTATGGAATTTTGAGTGTGTGGGATGAGTGGTCTCTGTGTCTGTATCTGTTTCTTGTGTGGACTCTTTTCCTTATGTTTGTTTGTTTTGAACTATTCTGGTGTGTTGGGTTTTTTGTTTTATGTTATTATATTTTATTTTGTTTTATTGTGATCCTTATTAGAAACCTGTTTGCTTTCTAATGAGAGACAGACGAGGGGATGGATCCAGGTGGGAGAGGAGGTAAGAAGGAGCTTAATGGAGTAGAGGAAAGGAAACCTGTTATATGAGGGAAAAGTTTATTTTCAATAAAAAGGATGTATCATTGGCTTCCACTGCATGGTTTAGTTACTTTACCTTGACTTCACACCATAGTCCATCCTCCTCATGATCCAATCTACTGCCGAAGCCTTCTGCTAAGCTTTTTATTTGACTCACTGGCAGTTTCATGTCCAGTATCATTTGTTTGGCTTTCTTCAGTATTTCTTTCTTTCTTGAATTTACTTTCATGTCCCAAGTTGTCTTTCTTACTGCATTTGGGTGTTTTTATTTCCTTGCATTTTATTCAGATTATTTGTAGACTCTTTGAATCCATGAAGGTGCTTATTTACAACCTCTTTGAATGAACTGAACATGCTGATAACCATTCTTTCAGGTTGTTTGTCTAGAATTCTATCCAAGTCACTGTCATTGCCAGTCATTACTATGAGACTGGTCATTTTAAGGAAGGGGTATTTTGTCTTACCCTTTCATGTCACTTGTGGTTTTGCACTACAACTTACTCATTTAGAATAGGTTTGTTGTAAGTATTTCTGTGATTCACAGATGGGAAATCTGGGCTTATTCTAGCTCAGCTAGGAGGATATAGCACCTGGTCTCATGAGACAGGCTTTATGAACTCTAGCAAGAAAAGTTCCCCCACTAGGAGTTTCACACATTCTCCGATCTCAGAGTACATACAGTGTGGTGAGAATGAGTGTTTGGGCTGGGGAGTCCTAAGTCATCTAACTTGATGTACCAGAGTACATGTGGAGTGTACAGCCTGCATACCAGGGGTTGGTTTGTTACACAGCCTTTGGCTTCCCCAATCATGGAGGGCCCCACATCCTTTAAGCTAGCCAGTCAGGATGCACTGGTTTTTCTGACTTATGTACCAGGTTTTGATAGTGTAGAATTCTTTAGCCTCATGAGCTACAGTGGAGTGTGAGGGCGTGAGTATGCACGGGGAATGCAGTGAAATCCAGATCCACTGGCTTCACACCCATGGCTGCACACAGCATATCAGGAATATGTTCTTGTCTTAGAGATCATGAGTCCTTTGGCTTAACTAACAGTTGTGCACATGAGAAGGGAAAAGTGTGTGCCAAGGGGAGGTAGTCATGCTCTTGGTTTCATCAGCTAGGAAGCACCATAGGTGGTGGAAGTGGGCACCAGAGGCCAAGGCCCTGAGGCCACTAATATCCCCAGCCAAAGTCTAGACCTGGTTGGTGGCAGTATGTGATGGAAGGAGGCTTTCTGAGTATTCTAACCTCTCCTAATAGGGTTTACATGGGCTGAACGAAGTATACACCAGGGGTGAGGGTCCAGAGACTACTAGCCTCTCCAGTCAGGGTGTACCAGGATGACAAAACTATGCTCTGTAA
The DNA here is from genome assembly GCF_011762505.2 of Arvicanthis niloticus. Lineage (NCBI taxonomy): Eukaryota > Metazoa > Chordata > Mammalia > Rodentia > Muridae > Arvicanthis > Arvicanthis niloticus. The sequence continues at coordinate 49,087,779 of NC_047679.1, read as the reverse complement.
ACAGGACTTTGGAGTCATCCAACCTTTCCATTTTAAATGCACATGACACAGAAGCGTGTTCTCATTTTTAATTTCTAATAAAAAAATTATAAAACCCACACAAACCACTTGTGATTGGTTTCTTCTCCCTCCCAAGTGGGGCTGAAGCATCCTTGCTTGGGCCCTTTTTGACTTCTGTGGACTGTATCTTGGGTATTCTATACATTTTTTCTGCTAATATCCACTTAGTGAGTACATACCATGCATGTTCTTTTGGGTCTGAGTTACCTCATTCAGGATGATATTTCCTAGTTCTATCCATTTGCCTGCAAAACTCAGGAGGGGCCTGGGAGGGAAAGGGAAGGGGGGTACGGGGGAACACCTGGTATTGGGTGAGGTAAAAGGACTGAAGCCCTGAGGGCCAGCAGAAAGCACAGAAACAGGCAACCTCGGGAGGTAGGAAGTTGGGGGGACCTTCCAGAATGCAACAAAGACCTGGGAGGTGAGAGACCCTCAGGACTCAAAGGGAGGGACCTTAGATGAAATGAGGGAACTTGTAGAGTCCACCTCCAGCAGGCAGACAGGGCATCAAGTGAAGGAGGGGGTTGCCATCCCACAGTCAAAACTCTAACCCATGATTGTTTCTGTCTGAAAGAACTGCAGAGTTGGAGATGGAGAGGAGCCCGAGGAAAAGAAGGTCCGGTGACAGGCCCAAAGTGGGATCCAGCTCAAGGGGAGGTCCCAAGGCCTGACACTATTACTGAGACTATGGAGTGCTCACAAAGAGGGACCTATCATGACTGCCCTCCAGAAGACCCAACAAGCAGCTGAAAGAGTCAGATGAAGATATTTGCACCCAGCCAATGGAGAGAAGCTGCTGACCCCTGTGGTTGAATTAGGGAAAAGCTGGAAGAAGCTGAGGAAGGCAACCCTGTAGGAGGACTAGTAGTCTCAACTAACCTGGACCTCTGAGATCTCTCAGACACTGGACCACTAACCTGGCAGCATACACTAGCTGATATGAGGTCCCTAACACATACACAGCAGAGTACTGTTAGGTCTGGGTTCAATCAGAGAAGATGCGCCTAACCCTCAAGAGACTCCAGGAAGTTTAGAGGTCTGGTGGGTTGAGGGGTGGGGGGTAGGGACATCCTCATGGAGACAGGGAGTGGGGAGGAGGTATGGGATATGGAACAGTTAGTTGTAGGATAGACGGGAGGAGGAGATAAAATTTGGGGTAAATAAATAAATAAATAAAATATTTTTTAAAAAACATAAACCAAAGACTTTGGGGGCACCTCAATAGTTTTTAAATCACCAGAAGTCAGAAAACTTTAGACATGGCTTGAAGACTCTTGGGATCTTAGATATCACTACCATGTTCCCTGAAACAGCAAACTACAAAAAGCTCTGTAGTTGTCTTTGTTGTGTTGATTTGTCTGCCTAATAATAATAATAATAATAATAATAATAATAATAATAATGTTATATTTAATTTACATATATTCTCAAACATTACAATTACTTCATTTTTATCTTCTCTGCCATATTTATGGAAGAACAAGCAGAAATCTACAACTTTGTTTTGTAACATATTTTAAGAGTCTTTTGTTTATTTGGGTCAACACTGCTAGTTGATTGTTAGATGGGCATGTTTTAGAATTAGGAGCTTTATTTTCAATGTAGTGGTTTAAGGACTTTGTTGTCTGAGTGCTGTTTCATACTAATTTATCTTCTTTGTGCAACGTACTTGCTGTAACTTAGCTTTAAATTCCAAATTTATTTCTTCTTGATGTAGAATAATATGACTGTGTATTCTATAGGTCTAAATATAACCCTGGTGTTTCTACCAGATAGAGTCAGATGATCGCATCTGTTCTGCTGTAGATATGTCACTGATATTGTACTCCCTCTTACTTTGTAATATTTTATTTTCTATTTTGAATGTTTGGATTTCTCAATTTATTATTTTCTTTTACAATGCAAAAAAATCAGTAGAAAGCTTCACGACCACAGGTAGGCAAGCAATCCACTGGTTAGCCACAACTTTAGCCCTTGAGATTCTTTGGAAATGCCAATAATATTATATGTCCTATTAGCAATGATACTTGCTTGAACAAGTAACTGCTCCTGACATTATGACTTTCTTCTTAGGACTTTCCTTTCTCAGAGGAAGCTTTGCTGCCAATGTGTGTTCTGGGTTAAAGACTTTAACGTTTGCTCTTCTTCCCCAGCTGTATGCCAAAGTGTGAATTCTGTCTGCCTCTTTCCCTGTTCCTAAACTCTTATTATAGAAAGTTGAATGATGTCTTCCCCAAATTATGCATTCTAGTCCCCAGAATTTGTCATGCTATGTGGAACTTTTAAAAATGATCAAGGATTTTGAGATAAGAATATTGTGGATATTGGGTCAGGCTCAGCATAACTGCAAAATGTAAGTAGAAGATCAGGAGTTTTAGAGAGATGTGAGTCTGACATGGAAGATGGAGAAGAGAGAAAATACTGTTTTGTTGGCCTGGAAAATAGAGCAAGCCACCATAAACAAGAAATAGAAACAAGCTTTAGAAGATGGTAAGTCCAAGGAAACAGCTTCTCCTTCAAGCCTCTGAAAAGAAAACCTTGCTAACATTTTAAAACTAGGAAAATGGAGTTTTAAATTTCTGACACCAGAATTACAAGTCATACATTGAAATTTTTACTCAGCAAGTTTCTGGTAATGTGCAGTACCAAATTAATACATATTTAATACTGAAAAGTGAACTGCTGCTGTATGTAACAAGTACTTAAAGTGTTTAGGTGGCTTTGATGTTTTGTTTTACTATTTTAAATGAATTAATTGTATTTTACACTCAGCACAAGGTCCACGGGAATGTTTCATCATGCTAAAATTGAATCAAATAGAATAAACTTTGTATTTTTATTAATTTTTCTTCTCTCATACAGTACATTCCAACTGCAGTTTCCCTTCCCTCCACTCTTCCTATCCCACCCACTTTCCCTCTCCCCCCAAATCCTCTCCTCCTCCATTTCCCTTCAAAAAGGACAGGCCTCCCAGGGATATCAACTGAACATGGCATGACAAGATGCAATAAGACTAGGCACAAACCCTCATCAAGGTTAGATGAAGCAACCCAGTAGGATGAAAGGGGTCCTAAGAGCATGCAAAAGAATCAGAGGCACCCCCATCCTGTCCCATTGTTAAAATCCCACAAGAACACCAAGCTACACAACAATTACATATATGCAGAGGACCTAGCACAGACCCATACAGACTCTGTGATTGTTGCTTTAGTCTCTGTGAGCCGTGCTTAGATTGTGTTCTTCTGGTGTCCTCAGCCCCTCTAGCTCCTACAATCCTCCTCCTCTTCTTTGGGGTTCCCCGAGCCTCATCTACAGTTTGGCTGTGAGTTTCTGCATCTTGTTCCCATCACTTGCTAGATGAAGCCTCTTTGATGATGACTATGCTATAAACCTTGTATTTTTAAAAACATTAGCTTTTGCCAGGCGGTGGTGGCACACGCCTTTAATCCCAGCACTTGGGAGGCAGAGGCAGGCAGATTTCTGAGTTCGAGGCCAGCCTGGTCTATAGAGTGAGTTCCAGGACAGCCAGGGCTACACAGAGAAACCTTGTCTCGAAAAACAAACAAAACAACAAAACAAAAAAAAAAAAAACCATTAGCTTTTTTATGAAACACTGAAGTAGTTTTAAAAAATATTTCTCAAAAATGTGATTGGAAAATTTGTCATGTAGCATCCTCAGGCATGGTTTTATTTAAATTATTTGAGTATATTTTCCTCCTTTTCCTAATGAGGAACTTTAACAGATTTGATAAAGGTTAGGAATCAAGCCTTTTGGATAATGCTCCAGAATGACTTAATCAGGGTTTATGTTACTGTACAGTGACTCCATCAGAGTATCTTAACAATAAAGCTCACAACTTTTATAGTTGCTGCATTGTTCCCACATTTGTGTAATTAGTGCTGCTTCACAGATGTGTCTTCATAGAGGCTATCAACATTATCATAGCAGTTTCCTGTCTCCTATGAGAAACACTACCAGGATTCCCCATGCTATCCTCCATCCCAAAATGCCTATTTTTGTCTACGAGTACCTGTCGGGTCTGTAGTGTACTGATATTATTCTTAATCACACTGTCTTGGACTTAAAAGAATAATATCCTAGCAATGGCCGATCAGGATCCCCTTTGCTCTTATAATCCTGTGTGTATTTGAGTAAGGTCTAAGTACTTTGAGGAAAACTGGGAAAATAAAACACCATGTGACCTTCCATGTTTAAAGTAGAAGTGTCATGAAAAAAATAGCCACCATGCTGTTCCTTTTTATGAACTTGAGAATAATCCCCCAGGTTTCCTGCCTAGATGACAGACAAGAGAGTGTTTCCTGGTGAGTAGAAATGTAGATGCTTGCTATTCTTGTGGCATTCTTGGAATGCTATTGATTCTTCCAAGTAAAGTGGCTTTTTAATTGGATAACTCATTAAGAATGGAAGAACACTGAGAAACCTGCTAGAAAAAGGCTAGAATAACTTTAGCTGGGTTCTTTGTAGAAATACAGATGCTGAAGACCAGCAGTGGGGACTTAGAATCAAGTGTGGATCACAAAAATAAAGGATTTACATCACTATTTTTATTTCTTTTGAAACTGGATCTATGTAGCTAGGGCTGGACTTGACTGTTCCATGTAGCTCGGTTGGTTACTATTGTCAACTGGACAGAGTCTATAATCTCTTGGGAGATGGATGTCATGGAGAATTATTTTGATTGAGTTAATTGAGGTGAGAAGATGTTCGTGCTGCAGGTGGTGCCATTCCTTGGTTGGGCTCCTGGACTGTAAAAGTGGAGAAAGGCAGTTGAACAGTAGGATGCATTGGTCCTTTTCTCTGATTCCTGACTATGAATGCGGTATGACTCAATGCTTCAGTTTCTGCCACATTGACTTCCATGCCATGATGGGCTGTACCCTTGAACTGTGACCTAGAACAAACCCTTTGTCAAGTTGCCTTTGTAGAGGTATTTTATCACAGGAAGATGAAAATAAACTAATGCAGAAGTTAGTAATGAGAGGTGAGGCTATTGCTATCTGGTCCATAGGCATTTGAAACTAGCTTCAGGAAGGATATGGGAGACTATAGAACTTTGGGATAGAAAAACCCTTAAATTGCAGAAGCACAACTCAATGAGTAATTCTGGTAGAATATTGAAAGATGGTGATGCTTGAAGAAACACTGACAGTAGAGGTCAGGCTCATGGGGTTTTAGAGGTTGTCCTAGTAACTTACCACATCTTAGAGTCATCTGAGAAGGTGATCTCAGTTGAGGAGGGATAGTCCAGATTGTCCTGTGGGAATGTCTGTGATATTGTCTTGATTGAGAATTTATGTAGGGGGGGCCCAGCCCACTATGGGTATCATCATTCCCTGGACAGATGATCCTGGGCTGTATACGCATAAGCCAGTAAGCAAGCCAGAAAACACAATTTCCCTGTGGTTTATGTTTCAAGTACATGTTTGAGTTCCGACCCTGACTTCCCTCAGTGATGGACTGTGACCTGGATGTGTAAGCCAAATGAGTCATTTCCTGCCTTATGCTGCTTTTGGTCTGTGTTTTATCACAGCAACAGAAAGAAAACTAGGACAGACAAATAAAATGATTCTTACCAGAGAAATAGGCTAGGGGCCATCTATGTGATATTCTGACCATTAATAGGCCTCTTTCTACCCAAGTCCTTAGAATCTGAGTGAAGTTGAATTCAAAGCTAAGGAACTAATTTACCCCATGGAGGAAATTTTGAGACAATAGAGCACTCAAGTTGCTGCTGAGAAAGCAGCTGCAATTGAGATCAATAGCCTAAAGGTAAGCCTCCTGTGTTGCACTAGGAAAAGGAAAGGAGACCTGGTGACAAAATGACTCACCAGAGGCTCCAGAGGAGTAGAAGAAGAACCAATACTTCTCAAATTATTTCATTAAAAGAAAGCAAAGAATGTTACCAAACCCTTTTTATAAAGCCAGTATTATGTTGATGTCAAAACTAAACAACGATAAGATAAAAATAGAAATTTACAGACTAAGCTCCCTGAATAACATAGATGAAAACAATTCTCAACAACATGCTTGTAAGCCAAATCCAAGAACACATCAAAAGGATTAGTCATTAGGATTAATTTAGTATTATTTCATACATGTAGGGATGGTTCAACATATGCACATCAAAAATGTCACACTATGTAAATGAATTCAGGGATAAAATCATAAGACCATCTGAGTAGACAGAAAAGGATTTAGACAAAATAAAATATTCCTTCATGATAAAATTACTGAAGAAAGTGGGAATGGAAAGAATATATCTCAACATAACAACATAACAGACAAAGTGGGACAAACTTACAGACATTGTATAAAACATTTCTACAAAAACCAGGAACAAAAAGGGTGTCCATGTTCCTCACTTTGGTGCAGTACAGGAAGTCTTAGCAGAAACAATCGTAAGAAAAGCTAATGATAAAGAGAATACAAATAAGAAAGGGAAGTCAAAGTATCACTATTTGAAGATGATATGATTCTATACATAAGAGACCACAAATCCACTAGAAAATATTTAGAGCTAATAAGCCCTGTCAGCAATTAGCAGGATACAGAATTAGACAGAACTCACTAGCTCACCTTTATACCGGTAACAAGCAGGATGAGGAAGAAAGCAAGGGGAAACTACTTTCATAAACATCAAACAAAATTACTTGGGAATAAATCTAATCGAGGAAGTGAGAGAGCTCTACAGTGAAAAGTTTAAAGTACTCAAGAGAAGAGAGGATCTTTCATGCTCATATATCAGAAGCATCAATAATGCAGAAATAGATGCCTTATCAAAAGTAATCTCAGATTCAATAAATCCGCAGCTAATTCTAAACTCATTCATCATAGAAATATAAATGGGTTGTGAGCCTAGCCTTTAACAGCTGAGCTATCTGGAACTGGAGACAGCCACTGGAGGGTCTCAGACGCCAGGGAAAAGAGAAGCTCCCAGGACCCAATGGGGATGACTTTAGCTGAAATGTGCAGCAAAGGGGAGAGAGAACCTGCAGAGACCAGCTCCAGTAGATAGGCACAGCCCCCAGTTGAGGGATGGGGCCACCCACCCATCTCAAAATTGTTAACCCAAAAATATTCCTGTCTAAAGGAAGAACAGGAACAAAAAGGACTGAAGGAAGGGCCATCCAGGAACTACCCCACCTGGGGACTCATCCTGTCTGCAAACACCAAACCCTGACACTGTTGCTGTTGCCAATAGGCACTTGCTGACAGGAAGTTGGTGTGGCTGTTCCTTAGGAGGTTCAGCCAGCAACTGACCAATGCAGATATGGATGCTTGGAACCAACCATCAGACTGAGCTCAGGGACCCCTGTGGGGGAGCTGGCAGAAGTACTGAAAGAGTGAAGGAGTATTGCAACCCCATTAGAAGAACAACATCAGCTGACCGGACCACCCAGTGCTCCAGGGGACTAGATCACCAACCAAGGAGTGTACAGGGAGGGATCCATAGCTCCAGATACATGTGTAAAGCAGATAGCCTTGCCTGACATCAATGGGAAGGGAGGCCCTTGGTCCTGTGGAGGTTTGATGACCCAGCTTATGGTGATGCTGGAGTGGGAGAGGGTACGTGAGTGAGAGAGCACCCTCATAGAAGCAAAGGGGAGGGGGAGAGGACAGATGTGGGATTGGGGGGTTGTGGAGGGGTAACTGGGACGTGGGATATCATTTGAGATGTAAATGAATGGAATGATTAATAAAAATAAAATGAAAGTAGAAAAAATATTTAAAAAGAAATATAAAATGGTATCTTAAAATTCGTTTGGAAGCATAAAAGATCATAAGTAGTCAGTGCAATACTAAGCAAAATTCAATGAATAAAGTAAAATGCTGTACTTGATTTAAATATACTATAGAGCCACAGTAACAAAAAAGGATAATATTGGGAAAGGAAAAAACTGATATGCAGATCAATTGGATACACACAAAAAGGACTGGATATAAAGCCATGAATCTTCAGCTACTTCATTTTCCACACAAATGCCAGAAACAATCACTGGAGAAAAGACAGTGTATTTGAAAGTGGTTCTTTTTGAAGGTTTGGTAAAATGTACAGTAAATCATTCTGGACCTGAACATTTTTAGTTAGAAAACATTTTGATTAATGATTTGATTTCACTGTTACAGATCTGCTTTAATTATTTCATCTTAGTTTAATTTTGATAAGTCATATGAGTCTAGAAGTTTATATGTTCCTTTTAGATTTTCCTGTTTAGGAGAGTATTATGTCTTTAATGATTTTTTCAGGATTTCAGCAATATTTGTCATAATAACTTCTTTCTATCTCTAATTTTACTCATTTTGGTCTTTTCTGTGTTTCTTTTAGTTTTGCTAAGGATTCTTTTTATCTTGTTTATCTTTTCAGAGTACTAATGCTTTGTTTCATTGATTCTTTGTATTTTTTATTGAAAGTTCTTTAATTTCTGTCCTGGTCTTAATTATTTCTTTCATTCTACTTATTTGGGGTTTGATTTGTTCTTGTTTTTCCAAAACCCTAAGGCATATCTTCATGTTATTTATTTGAGGTTGCTATGACTTTTTAATGTTAGCACTTATAACATCCTTCTTAGACTAGCTTCATTGTCTCCTGTAGATTCAGGGTTCTCTTTAAATCCATGCCTTATGAGAATGAATTAGTCTTCTTTATCACTTTTGTATTCATTTTTATTCGAAATCCAGTTTGTCATATACTAGTGTGCTCCCATCTGCTGTTTCCCTTTAATTAGAATACATTTTCCTGTCATTTTACCTTAAGACAGTGTCTGTCTTTTATGGTGAAATATGCTTCTTGGAGGAAGTAGGTTGTTTGATTGCATTTCTTATTCCAGTATGAATCTCTTAACAATGAATGTTCAATGTTATTAGTAAGATGAACTCATTTCCATAGTTTTGTTGATTCTGTAAGTAGCTGGTCTTTTCCTTATCTTCATTTGCTAATGGCTCTTCCAACATCTTTTATTTTTTACCTGTAGCCTCTTAGATGTGTTTATTTTTATTTTCAGTCTGAAGAATTACTTTCCGTATCCTCTGTAAGTCTAGCTTAGTGGTCATAAATTCTTTTAGTGTAGTTTGATCATGAAATAATTTTTCTTTTCTCCTCAATAATTATAGGTATTTAATACATTTTATTAGTTCTTTGATAATTTCATACATGTTTTGAATATGTTATCCCTCCCTCCTCCAACCCTTTCCAGATCTATCCCCCTTCCCATCCCAATCAAATTGTGTCTTTCCCCTCATCAAGGCCAATTTGTACTGCTCAAATACTCCTGAGTGTGGCCTTCCACTGGAATACTATAGATTTATCGGGGACTCTTGGATAAAGCTGAACTTGCCTCTTCCAGCATCTGACAAGTGCTACTACCTCCTCTGATTGAGATAGAACTTTGTGACCAGCTCCCCTCCGGGCTGTGATTTGGTCTGCATTGGGAATTTGGTCTGGGTTAGGCTTGCATGGGTAAATACATGCTGTCACAAACTCTGTGAGTTCATAGGCAAAGCTGCACTGCTGTCATCCAGAAGCCACTGTCTCCTTGCAGTCATCCAATGCCTCTGGCCTTTATGCTCTTCCTGCCTCCTTTTCAACAATGATCTCTGAGCCTTTGGAGGAAAAGGTGTAGTACACATGTTCCATCTATGGCTAAAAATTCTACAACCTCTTATCTTCTACACATTGGCCAGTTGTGGGTTTCTGTGTTGATCATCATCTCCTGCAACATGAAGATTCTCTGATCAGGGTTATAGGACGCCTTAATCCAGGGATTAATCAGATAATTCCTGATACTGATAGGAGTTAATTTAATATTATATTTATTTAATAGAATAATGGTAGTAGGTTCTCTTCTAGGGTCTGTGTTATATTTAGTCATATATTCTTAGCCCAGTAATTATGCCAGGTAGGGGTTCCATCTTGTGCAGTGGGTCCTAAACCAAATCAAAGAGTGGTTGATTACTCCTAAGACTTCTGTATTATGATTGTACCAGTGGGCACATCTTGCCCAGCCAGTCATTACTGTAGCTCACAGGACTCACATCTAGGTAAAACTGATTATTATTTTTCTCCTCCAGCCCAACATATAGCAACTTCTTGTACTATGCAAGCTATCCAGGAGGGATGAAGATTCCAGTTTTGTATCAGTTTGATTTCTCTGTGTCCAATGACTCAGATGTGTAGTGTCTGTAGCCATAGAATCTTAATATCAAGTGTTGGAGGGTAACCAAGAACACTGAAAATAGTCTTTAGTGGGAATCTTTAGTACTTTAGAGGCCAACAACTCCAAAAACAAGTAGCACACTCCTGGGAATGGGCTTTTTATTTGCTAGTCCTTGTCAATCTGTTATAGAATAACTCCATTTTAACTCTTTTCATGCATTCTGCAAATATATTTTAGAAAGCTTCTATGGTAGTATCTTTACATACGGCTTTTTTAGAAAAGTCTTTAGTATTCTTTATCCCTCACAGTTTTCCTCTTCTACTCTGCATTGCCCGCTTCCATTCCAATTTGTCTCTTCCTGTTCCATAACTCACTTTTTGTTTTGTTTTGTTTTGTTTTGTTTTGTTTTGTTTTGTTTTATGAGACAGGGTTTCTCTGTGTAGCCCTGGCTGTCCTGGAACTCACTCTGTAGACCAGGCTGGCCTCAAACTCAGAAATCCGCCTGCCTCTGCCTCCCAAGTGCTGGAATTAAAGGTGTGTGTCACCACTGCCCGGCCATAATTCACTTTTAAGCCTTTAAACCGGTGCATTATGGCTCTCCGCCCTGGAAAGCCCCTCTTCACGACTCTTGTAGTTTCCTGACCTCTATATGAATTCCAAATAAAGCCTACAGGAAAGATTCAAAGCTAACATATACAAATGAAAGACGAGATGTGATTGATGTACTGTCTTCCCAGGCCTGTGTTACCTCACTCAGAACGACTGTTTCCAGCTCCATCTGTTTCCCTGCCAATTTCTTTTTTTTTTTCTTTTTTGTTCTTTTGTTTTACTTTGAGACATGGTTTCACTGTTCTGCCTGGTCTGGAACTCACTACATAGACCACACTGATCTCAAACTCACAGAGATCCACTTGCCTCTGCCTCCTGAGTGCTGGGGTTATAGGTGTGCACGACCATTGCCAGCAATTTCATTTTCCATAATAGCTGAATAATATCCACTCTGTAAATATATCAAACTTTCATTAGCCATGTCTCATTGAATCAAGCAGAAGTCAGGATGAACAAGCAGCAAGTATCTCTGTAATAGGATCTAGAGTCCTTTGGGTATGAGCCCAAAAGTGATATAGCTGGATCATGTAGATTTATTCCTGCCTTTTGGAGAACTGCCACACTGATTTCCATCATGCCTGCACCAGTTTTCACCCCTACCAGCAGAGAATAAATGCTCCTCTTCCTCTGCATCCATGCCCACCTTTAAAATCATTTGTTTCCCGATCTTAGTCATTCTGACTAAGGTAAGATGAAATCCCAAAGTAGTTTTAATTTACATTTCCCTGATGATGTTGAATGTTTTGTTAAAGCAATGGTTCTCAACCTGTGAATTGAGACTACTTTAGGGGTTGAATGACCTTTTCACAGGGGTCACCTAAGACCATCAGAAAACACCGGCATTTACATTATGACTCATAACAGTAGCGAAATTACAGTTAGGAAGTTACAACAGTAATTTTCTGGTCACCACAACATGAGGAATTGGATGAAAGGACCACAGCATTAGGAAGGTTGAGAACCCCTGTGTTAAAGTCTCTCAGCCATTTGTATTTCATCTTTTGAAAACTCTCTGAATGGTTCTATGCTCTATTTTTTAATTGGGTTGCTTTATTTATACATGTATACATTTTTAGTTCCTTATATGTTGTAGATGCTAACCTTTTGTCGAATGTATAGCTGCTATGGATTTTTTCCTATCCTGTGCACTTCCTCTTCAACTTGAGTGATGGTGTCTTTTGCTGTCCAGAAACATTAAGTTTCATGAGGATCCATTTATTCGATGTTGGCCTTAATGGCTGCATGACCAGGATCCTGTTCAGAAAGTCCTTTCCTGCACCAGTGAGAAAATAGGTGTATAGGTGATATGTAATTAAGACAACTACAACAATCCCACTGTCAACATCCTTCTAAAAGGAGAGAAACTCAGCATTTCTACTAGAATCAGGCATGATAGAAGGATGTCAACTGTGTTTGTTCCTGTTCAACATAGTACTTGAAGTCTTCCTAGAGCAATGAGACCAGTGAAGGAGATAAAGAAGAAAAAGAATTAAAGGTATATTATTTATTTGCAGAACATATAATTCTATACATAAAAGACACAGATGAATCTACCAGACATCATCTGGTGGGTGATTAACATCCCCGGATTACTAGCTTTCCTGTATACAAATGACAAACATTCTGAGAGAGAATCAAGGTGACACTGCCATTTACAATAACCTCCTAGGAATAAATCTAACCAAGGAAGTGAGAGACTTATACAATGAAAGCTTTAAATTGACATAAATACCAGAAGATGGGAAAAAATTCTCATGCTCATGAGTTAGTAAGATAAATATTGTGAAGATGTTCATCCTACCGAAAGCAATCTACATATTCAATGAAACATATATAATCCCTAGTATGAAAGTGAATTGATGCGGTATGTAACAAGTACTTAAAATGTTCAGACTGCTTTGTTGTTTCTCCAGACAACGATCTCAGGAATCTGTTATTTCCTGAAATCTTTTCAGGTCCAGGGAGCAAACTCAGGTTGTCAAGTGTCTCTTAGACACCCTTCCAACACTTGAAAATTCTTTTATTTAATTTTATTTAATCTTTTTTTACACTCTAGATTTTATCCCTCTCACGGTCTACCCTCTGACTGTTCCACATCCCACACCTCCTTCCCCCACCCCATCTCCACAAGGATGTCCCCACCTTCCCACCCCCACCCCAACAGACCTCCCCACTCCCTGGGGCCTCCAGTCTCTTGAGGGTTAGGTGTATCTTCTCTCACTGAGCCCAGACCCGGCAGTCCTCTGCTGTGTATGTACTGGGGGCATCATATCAGCTGCTGCCTAGTTGTTGGTCCAGTGGCTGAGAGATCTTGGAGGTCCAGATAAGTTGAAAGTGCTGGTCTCCCTACAGGGTCGCCCTCCTCCTCAGCTTCTTCCAGCCATTCCTTAATGCAACCACAGGGGTCAGCAGCTTCTGTCCATTGGTTGGGTGCAAATATCTGCATCTGACTCTTTCAGCTGCTTGTTGGTTCTTTCGAAGGGCAGTCATGATAGGCCCTTTTTTTGTGAGCACTCCATAGTCTCAGTAATAGTGTCAGGCCTTGGGACCTCCCCTTGAGCTGGATCCCACTTTGAGCCTGTAGCTGGACCTTCTTTTCCTCAGGCTCCTCTCCATTTCCATCCCTATAGTTCTTTTAGAAAGGAGCAATTATGGGTCAGAATTTTGACTGTGGGCTGTCAACCCCATCCCTCACTTGATGCCTTGTCTTCCTGCTGGAGGTGGGCTCTACAAGTTCCCTCTCCCCACTGTAGAGCATTTCAACCCTCCTTTTGAGTCCTGAGAGTCTGTCACCTCCCAGGTCTCGGGTGCATTCTGGAGGGTTCCACCACCTCCCACCTCCGGAGGTTGCATGTGTCCATTCTTTCTGCTGGCCCTCGGGGCTTCAGTCCTGCTTCCCCCACCCAATACCAGAACATGTTCCCCTCTTCCCTATTATCTCTATGCTAGAAACATTGTTAGTTAGGTTGAAACTTTTAATTGTTTTTTTAATCTGATGAGAAATTTTAACCAGATTCCTAAGTCCCCTTCACCTTCACATGTCCCCATAATTTTCTATCCTGCCTCAAATGCTATATTCTAAGACCACTAGTGGGTGCTCAAACTGTGAATAATACTGAGCCCTTCACATAAACACTGCCACACAGTGAACTGATAACTGAGACACTGAGTAATTAAGGAGTGGATAGCATTTAGAACATGAGTATGCTAAACAAAGTGATGCCCATGTCCCACCAGCAATAAAGGGGAGACAGCATGAACTTTCATCAAATTACTCCGAATGAGACAAAATTTATTTCTAAAATGTTCATGTAGTAGTTTGTAACTACTATTGCATTCCTGTGACCAAAACTGGCCAGAAAGGCTTAACAATTGCATGCTGTTGCCCACAGCAGCCTGGGCGGGTCCCCTAATCATTTAGACACCTCAACTCAGCCCAATGTTGAATTCATGACTAGTGGGATGAAACAGAGTTGGGGTTTTATTAAAGGTATTTTAATATAGATTTTTAGCTTGAGGGTTAAGAAAGAAAGAGTAGCACCCAGAAAGTAAAACACACAAAAGTATGAGTATAAGATTTTTCTAAAGACAGTCTCAGAAAGTAATGCATATTCAAGCGCAGGTATGGGTTTCACAAGAGAAAGTTGTACTACACTGTCTTTACAATAACTCTATATATAGGATTTAGGTGAATTTTAAGATTATTATTTTTTGACAATTACTAAGGAAGATAAATGGAATCACAAAGTGGTTTATGATTGACAAGATCACAGGGATGTAGAGAAGGAATAGTCTTCTTTTAAATTCCCAGAAAATGTTCAGAGAAAGGAGTGAGACCCTACTCAAGATCATAAACATTCATGCCTTAAATATAGATCACTGCAATTTTAACAAAAAATATGCATAATTGAAATGAATATATATTCTTTCCTATAGTTTAACTACCATTGTTCCAATATATGTTCATAGATATGAATATATACATATATTTATATATACATACAAATATATATACATACACACATATATATGCATATATATATATATATATATATATATATATATATATATATATATATATGAGGTTAAGCCACTTGGGATGACAATCACCCCCAGAAGACCATAGACCAACAAAACCCCTAGTATTATGCACAAGAAAGCTCCTTTTGAATGGTTGGTCAGGATAGTCCAAGCAATTCCCAAAACAATATAGATGATATATGTAATCTTTGCTTGCTTTTGATGGTTTAAGGGTGGACTCCTATTGCTGAAGACACCATATGCATAGGACACATGACTCAGATGATTTGACACGTATCTCACCTTGAAAGCCCTTTTCCTGTAGTTTAACTTCCATTGTTCCAGAAAATATTGTGAAGAAATACTTTAAGTGAGGGAAGCAACTAAGCAGACCTATCTAGTTGTAGCAGCAGCATTGTGAGGCATGCATACAGGAGCAGTGTTACTCACATGTCAGTAGCAACCAACAACTGTTTAGCTAGATCTAAGGCCTATTCAACAGGAGGGAAATATACCTACTACTGGAAACCTAGGTACCTTCCTAGGGCTAGTGAGGTCAGGGACATTAGAAAAGGATCTACTACCGCCACTTTGCTAAACTAGCATAGTTCCATACTGCATTCTAAATCTTAACCTTAAACCTATAGATCTGCATAGAGACCACCCCTCATCAATGAAACCTCTTATTTCAACAAATGGAGACCAACACAGAGAAAACTACAACTTCACACAATGCAAAAATCAACATCATGGGGAGCCGATCCCCAGTGAATATATCTACATCACATCTATGGCTGAGGGAACATAGCAGAAGAGGGGACAGAAAGATTGCAAGAGCCAGAATACCAAGAAGACTGCTGTGAAACAGTCTCTCATAGAAATGGCTGCATAAACAAGACAGAAATCATGGCAACATCAATGGGCAGGTTAATTTGGAAAGGGGATACATTTTTATGTAGTCTCACCCTAAACAAAGAACTACAGGCAGCTGAAGACTGCTAGGAGAAGGAAAATTAGCTTCTTCCACGGCTAAGCATCTTTATTGGTTATCTAGTACAGAGGGTCAGCCTTGAAAGCATATGCACAGCGGCAACAAAAATGGATTCAGGAAGCTGTATGTACATGTGCGTGCATGTGTTCAGACATGGATTTATATAGGTAACAATGCTACTCAAAGAAAATAGACTTCATTTGAGAGTGGAGATGGGGCATAGGAGCAGTTTGAGAGAGGAACGAGATTGGAGAAACTTACACAATTCTATTTCAATTACAAACATGTTTTTGAGAGGAGAAGGAAGTGTAATGAATGCCTCTCTTAGAACTTAGGAAACCATGTGAAAAAGATAGGTTGTTACAGGTTAACAAAAAAGGAGAGAAGGGGCAGTCAACAGGGCTTTGCTTACAAGGTTTTGCTTGCAACAGGGTTTCACATCAAGGCACATCAAAGGGAAGGCTATTTCCTCCTAGGAACATTTCTCTCAGGAGTTTCTTATCGTTCGTTTTTTAGTGTGTTCTAGTGCGGACGGCCCACAGGAGCAGCCTCAAACTTGATGATTTACTATAAGGACTCAGAAACATGTTATATTTATGGGTAAATATATTTATATTTATTAAGCTATCAAATATTTTGTTTGTATTAAGTTTTGTGAAGCAGGGAGTCACTCCTGAACCTTGATGTCCAGAGTTTTATATTGTAGTCAGCCATGGGTTAGTTTGGGGCCCTATCACTTTAAGACAAGATCCACAGCTTAGGAAAGTCAAGCCACATTTGTCTCTTTGGTCTGGCCCTTGAGAGAAAGAATTGACAAGCCTACTGTTCTGACGGGAAGGCAATCCCGGACACTATTCCCCAGGAATTTGTAAGCAAATGGTTTTCCTTATCTTTGTCCCTTCGTATCTTGTGGATATGGCAAAAAGATTGTAAACATGTGCTCTCTGCATCTGTTTCCATCAGCTGCTGGGTGAAGTCACTCAGATGACTGTCATGCTAGACTCCTGTCTGCAAGGACAGCAGAATATTATTAATAGTGTCAGGGGTGGGCTCAGTCTCATGACATGAAAGGGAGAGGTACATAGCAGACCGGGAGGGGAGAAGGAGAGACTAGGAGGACAGGACGGAGGGGAAGCTCTGATTAGGATGTAAAGTAAATTAATTAATTAATTAATGCAGAAAAAAGTGATCTCCCTGATCTCTGCCAACTCAGCAGCATGAGTTGTGGCTCCCAATTTTTTGGAGAAAAGTTAGAAAAGGGATTTCTTTTTCTCCATCACATGTTCTTGTGTGTTAACTTTTTCTTTCTTTCTTTCTTTCTTTCTTTCTTTCTTTCTTTCTTTCTTTTCTTATTTATTTCTTCTCTGCCATGCTTTCCATGGTGCTCACTTCTTTGACTCCTTATGTCAAGCTCTTTTTAAATGTTCTTACAATGTCTACAATGTTTTTCCATCTCAAGTCTGTCATTCCGCCTCCAGTATGATACACTGTCCTTTGTAATTCTCTCCCTCACATTCAGGCTACATAAAAACTTATTTACTATTGCACTCTGACTTTCTGCATCACTTCTCATGGTGACTTATGTCTAGGCCACCCTGAAGCCTTCAGGCCATGACTCAAATCCCTGCTAGGCCAGCCAAGGTGATAGATATGGCTGTCTCCCAGAACCACTTTTCCCAATGATATTTTTCACCTCCCGTAGAGAGAATATTTTGTGTATTGTATGGATCCATCACTTGTCAATTTAAAAACCTATGGCCTATTAAAAATGATAGAATAGAAGGTGGGACATCGGAGAGGCAGAAAGAATTCTGGGATAGAGCAAGGCTCAGGAGATCCACCTAGGAAGATGAGAGGAGACAGACACATGACACCTGAGCACAGGTAACTTGCCATGTGACAGAATGTAGGTTAAATCAAATGGGTTATTTTAGTTATGATCTAGTCAGAGAAGAGCCTAGCTATCTGGCCAAGGTATTTGTGAATATATTTTGAGTCTGAGCCTTATTTCTGGGAACATGGGGTTGAGAAGAAGAACAGGACTTAACTTCTACACCTGCTCTTTCCCATTCTGGGATCAATCAATCCAATCCAATTCAATCAAGACCAAAAATGCTCAGATTTTCTCACCAAAAAAATAAACTTTCACCCTATCCTTTGCCCTTCTCAATGGTTAAATGCAATCTTGTTACATGTGTTTTTAGAGTGTCGTCATGTGCTGCCCAACTTGTAATGTTGAGGGACTGGAACTGAGACGTATCTCTGATAAGCAGACAGAGAAGGGCCTTATCTAGGTAATAAAGATTGTGAACTTCCAAGATGGTCGCTTTTTACTCACCGTCCTGACACACAGACAAGCAGAAAGGCCTGACTTGAAAGCAACAAACAAAATGTTACTTACCTACTTCACTCTAATAAGTTGGTTTAGAAAACAGGATCTCTCTTTTTGTTGGCTCCAAGAAACACATCTCCCTATTATTGATAAACATAACCTAAAACTAAAATGATGGGAAAAGATATTCAAGGAGCTGCAACTAAGAAACAAGAAGTACTAACTATTCCAATATTTGAAAGACCAGAGATCAGATGAAAACTAGTTAGAGGAAATAAAGAGGGGATTTATATTCATCAAAGAAAAGAATCTACCCACAGGATATTATAATCCTAAACTTGCATGCACCAAACACAGAGGTACCTGTTTCATAAATGAAACATTATTCAATCTAAAACCACAGACTGGCCTGAACACCACGCTGGTGAGTGATTTTAATACCATACTATCATCAATAGACAGGGCATCTGGAAAAAAAACTAAACACAGTTCTTGAGTTAAATGACATCATAAATCAAAGAGATTTAATGTAGGTTTGTAGAACATTTTGTTCCAAATATAAAGAATATAACTTTTTTCTCTTGTAGCTGATGAAACTTTCTTCAAAATTGACCACATATTAGAACACAAAACAAGACTCAACAAATATAGGGAAATAATACCTGTTTTCTATCTGACCACGAAGGAATAGGGCAAAAAAATACACAAATCTATGAAAACTAAACAACACACTACCAAGTTAAAATTGAGTGAAAAGAAAAATCAAGAAGGATTTTATTTTATTTCCTAGACTTAAATAAAAATATAAACAGAACATATCAAAGAAATCTGGGGCACATATAATCAGTCCTAAGATGAAAGTTTATAGCACTAAATGCCCACTTTAAAAAACTGAAGGAATTTTGTATTAATAATTTAATGATACACTTGAAAGTTTTAGAAAAACAAGAGTATACAACATCCAAAAAGAGGAAATGAGAAGAAACAAATTCAGGGTGGAAATTAGTGAAATAGAAACAAACAAACACAGTATAAACATTTAGTAAAGAAAGATGGTTCTTTGAAAAAATTATTAGACTGACAAAACTTTAGACAAATTAAGTATAACAAAGAGAGAGGGGATACAAACTGGTGAAATAGTCTTATGAAATAACAAGTACAAGAAAGTACCAGATATAACTCCAATGGGTGCAAAACTGGGGTGTCAGACCTACAGTACCAGACTGATGCTGAGGTATTCAGCCTCATAGACTGAGCATCTACTGGTTCATAGCTTCTCCAATGTGACTATAGGTATTGTTGGGCAATCCAGACCATATCATATAAGACAATCCAACAAATCCCCCAGTAATACATATTTATTCTGTTCACTTCTGATTCCCTAGAGAGCCCTAATACAACTCCTTTATCATGTGTCACCTGGTAACAAAAGCAAGCCCTGTCTGTATGTGCTGTCGTACTATTATGTAAGCTCTTACAGTCTGAAAATATTCTGTCTAAGCTAATCGCAATCTCTAAGACTTAAAACATACAAAAATAAAATTTGGGGAGTTTGGGCCAGTCTCACAAGCACAGATTATTACATAAACTTGTTTATAAAAGGGTCCTGGCTATCAACTAATACAGAGAACTAAGCTCCCATATTGAAATTTAATATTTTTATAAGCTCCACTGAGGAACTATGAGACACATAATGACTATAATTTACCAGGTTCCAAGTGTATTTGTTTCCAATAGCCTGTGGCAAACGTTGCCCCTTTAAGAATCTCTTTAGCCTGTGTTTTTTTCTAGGGCACAAGGTCATGCTGCCTGAGGAAAAAACAGAAACATCCCCAAGGACTAAACCTGTTATATCAATCGGGCTTATTCTCTTGCCTGCAGTCTTTTCCCTGGGTCTTAGGATTGTTTCCATTTTGTCCTTGTTCTTTCAAAATCCCAAAGTCAAAAGTTAACTTACAGTGTTTCTGTGATTTTGTACTTCTTTCTTAAGACCTTAGATTTTTTTTAAAGTTTACCATTTTTTAGTCTTCTCCTCACTCCCCCCACCACCAGCAGCCCTTTATTAGACTCTAAAGCAGTCTGGCTCTGGGCCCAGACATCTCCCATAAGGGTTTAGGAAGGTGCCATCAGTCTGTAAAGGCCCAGATCCTACCAGACTTCAAGCCCCAAGTTAACTCACCAAAAGCCTTGAGGAAGATAAAGAAAACAGGCAGGGAGGCAAAGCAAGGTGTTCAATGAAGGGAGTGATATTAAGGGAACTATTTAGTCCCCCAGTGTCTCCTTAGTCCCAAAAAAGACTACTTGGGGAGTAGAAACACTGAGAAATCCCTAGCCCCAGCAGTCAGCATTTTAGAAGGCAGCTTTGAGACGTTTGATGTCAGGGTTAATGTTGATGGTTTAGAAGATGCAGCTGTAACAATGGAAGGCCTCCCCTTCTGGCCCTATGAGAAACTTCAAAGTTCCAGGCTACATCTCAGTGACTCTACATGATGAGCTTGGGACCAGACATGAGAGAAAATGGGTCATCATAAGGGTAGAGCAGCTTGTCTTCCAGATAGGCAAAGACAGAATGCATTCTGTGCAGTGACATCACACTTTAAGATTGTGATTGAAGATTGTGTGTAATATTGAAGGTGGGCTGATACCCAAGCCCAGGGCGGACATACATAAGGCTGTTCAAGATCTCCTCATTCTGACAGTTCTTCTGATGTCCAAACCGCTTGCTAGGGAAGTTGAGATCCACCAGGCACCTGGGAAAGCTACATTACAACTCATTGAGCTGTTGAAGTCCCAGGTAGTTGTTCCTCAGAGTGATACCACACTCTCAATCAGCACTGCACTGCCTCAAAATGTGTCATAATCTATCTTCACCCCATTAACCCTGACGGCACGGAGATGGTAGAAAGATTTTCGATTTAAGCCTTGGTAAAGCGCCATCAAGACTTACTTCTTATTTCAGACTCTGTGAAACATGCTTAATTATTTTGCTTTTGTTGTATACCCTTTTAAAAATAATCTTTTATTTTAGGACAAAAGTACCACCTAAATATCTTTTTAATCTAAAAGCATTTTCTTTTTTATCTTTTTGTTACAGAAAATGTGTTCTTATATTCTTCTAAACATTGACTTCTTTTATTTGATTTCCTCTCTTAATATGAGGAGACACAACATATACAATTTTTAAATTAATTTATTTATTTACATCAAATGCTGCCCCCTCCCAGTCACCTCTCACAGAGACCATCAATCCCCCCCACCCCTTCTACTCTGAGAGGGTGGGCCCCCTGGCTATCTCCCAACCCTGGCACATCGACTCTTTGCCATGGTAGGCCCTTCCTCTCTCACCGAGGCTGGAATAAATACCACAGTCAGGCTACAGTTTTAGGGAGAGCCTCTGCTCCAGTCAACATAAAGAATTTTACCTACTTACTAAAATTGACTTTAATTCGAATTACATTTGTGACATAATACAACCCAAGGTTACTTGTCCATGCGCTTACAAATTATCTTGGTCTTGTTCTTGTTAGACTTAAGCACATCCTATTTCCACTTGCATTTTTAAATTTTATTTATTTATTTACTTTACATCCTGATCGAAGCTTCCCCTCCCTCCTATCCTCCTATCCCTCCCTCTCATCTCCCCTATCTCCATCCCCCTCCCTTTCTCCTCAGAGAAGGGGAGGCCTCCCATGGATATCAACCCACCTTGGCATATAAAGTTGCAGACTAAGTGCATCTTCTCCTATTGACCCTAGACAAGGCAGCCCAATTAAGACAAAGGAGTCCTAAGACAGCCAGCAGAGTCAAAGACAGCCTCTGCTCCACTTTGTTAGGGGTTCCACATGAAGACCAAGCTGTGTATCTGTTACATATGTATAAGGGGCCCAGGTCTGTTCCGTGCATGCTCTTTGGTTGGTGATTGAGTCTCTGTGAGCCCCTTTGGGCTCAGGGTTAGTTGATTCTGTGGAGTTTCTTGTAGTGTCCTTGACCCCTCTGGCTCCTTCAATCCTTCCTCCCCCTCTTCTACTAGATTCCCCAAGCTCTGCCTAATGTTTGGCTGTGGGTCTCTGCATCTGTTTTCATCAGCTGCTGAGTGAAGCCTCTCAGATGACAATTATGTTAGGCTCCTGTCTGCGAGTATAGGAGAATGTCATTAATAGTGTCAAGGGCAAGGGTAGATAGACTCTCTCAAGTTGGACCAGGCATTGGTTGGCTTTTCCCTCTAGTTCTGCTCCATCTTTACCCCTACACATCTTGTAGGCAGGACAAATTGTGAGCTGAAGGTTTTGTGGCTGGGTTGGTGTTCCTGTCCCTCAATTGGAAGCCTTGCCTGGTAACAGGGGTGGCTGCTTCAGGTTCCATATCTTCTATTGCTAGGAGTCTTAGCTAGGGTCATGGTAATAGGTTCCTGGGAATTTCCCTTGCCCTAGATTTCTAGTTTGTCCCAGAGATGCCCATTTGGATTTTTCAAAAGGCCCTTTCACGTATTCTTCTCACAGCCTCAGAAGTATCTGGGAGCTACTGAATGTTACATTTTAGCAAAAGCTGTCCAAGATGATGGTGCTTTCAATGACCTTGGAGAGTGAACTATCTCATAAGCAAGAAAAAAACAGGACAGACAGTGCACAAACAGCTACAAATCTTCATTTATTAACCCTATTATCATGGTTTGGGATACAAAAGGCATTTGTGTCACTGAAGAACTGAACAAAATAGCAAATGGCTATGTTTTCGGGAGGACCAAGAAAAGAGGAAAAGAATCCAGTGTTGCATGCTGGATAGGAGACTCAGTGTTGGGTCCAAGAATAGTATTAAGGCTTAATTTTATTGGTTAAATAAAATATAATTTTAAATATAATTTAAACTATCTGATGACATTGTTTATGTAATGTCAAGTTAACTTTTTCCATAAATTTCAAATAATTTGTTAATAATGATTACATCTTGGGGCTGGAGAGGTAGCTCCACAGTTAAGAGCACTTAAGGCTCTTCTAGAGAACCTGGGTTTAATTCTTAGACCCACATAGTGGTTTGAAACTGTCTGTAACTCCAGTTCCAGGGGTTTCAATACTCTTTTCTAGCCTCCACAGGTACTGCATGCACATAGTTCACATGCATAGTACATACATACATACATACATACATACACACAAAGAAAACATTCATACACATAAAATAAATTTGTTTTCCAAATGAAATAGTTATAACTTTAAAAGGAATTGGGACTAATCACATGTATACTCTTTTCTACTTAATAGACCAATTTGATTTAATCCCTTTTCAGTGATTTATAATATAAACTTTTCACACAACATTTATTTAAAGGTACCAGATAGGCTAAATCATAGTCATGGACTAACAGCTGGCCAGCAGACAAAATGGCACATGAACCAATACGTGAAAAGATTACCATGAACACATATAATACGATCAGAGTATGTTTGTATCTTTATATTTCTAAGCTGTAATAAAGGCCTAGTAAAAGGAAAAGGATCACAAACCTTGACCTGAAAAGGCAATATCATACACGAAGTCTTGTGCTAGCATCTGGCTTCAATCCATGTGACTCCTCTTATGAAAGTGGGCTGTAAAGTTTGATACACAAGCTGTGTCAAAGGAGTCAGCCAGTTTGAGTTAGTAGGAAATGTTGTCAGGGAAGACATTAACTTCTCATTGTGTTTTGAATGCTCAGTATAACGTTCCAAAGCAAGTATGGAAGAAAGCACATGAGTCTGATTCCTGAAATGAACTACTGAATGATGAACAAAGGTTAGCACACCCTGTGTTTTTAACACACATTGCCACTATAAGCCAGAGTATTTAAACTACCTTGGGATCCTGTTCTTCCAGTGACAGAATCTTTGAAAAATAGTTATATCTCATGTAATTTTTTAGTTTGTTTCTTCATATGCAGTATGAATAATGATGTAGAATACTATGTGATTTTTCTAAGAACAAACTCTGTACCAATATCACAGTGCTTGGCACTTGAGTGGGTATATAAGTATATGAAATGAATAAAAATATTATAATTAACTTTTTATGTAGATTTTATCTTTTTAGCAAGGTCTGACTTTCTCAAAAGGCTACCATAATATTAATATGACTTTTGTCCCTGTGTTTGGTTGATGTTGAATAAGATTAAGCTTCAGATTGAAATGCTTTTTATACTCACTACATATAAAAGATTTTTCCCTACTATGGACTTAATGATGTCAAACAAAGCTGAATCACTGTTGACACTATACTCATCATTTTACATACATAATGGGTCTTATCTCTATGAATCCTTTGATGATGGCTAAAATTCAGTCTCTAATTGAAAGCTTATTCATTACAGACACAGTGTTTTTCTCCATTATGAATTTGCAGATGATGAGCAAGGATTGATTTCTATTTGAAGATTTTGAGGCAGTCATTGCAAAAGATTATCCAATGATTAATATAATTTGCTCTAAATAAAATCATTATTATATTGATTACATTGAAAGGATCTGTTTTCTTCTATGAACTTTCTGGTGTTCTATTTAGATAAATGTCTCCAGAAGCCTTTTCCCGTATTCATTACTGTGCAGTTTATTTCCACTCTGAATTCCCTCATGCATAGTAAGTTCTGATCCTGGCATGAATGCTTTTACTCGAGCATTAAAAGGACAGGATATGTCTCTACAACAAAGTCTCACATGGTTAAAAAGTCCAAGTTTCAAGGGTTTGTGGCCCCATGAGGAAAGCAACAATACCAACCAACCAGAGCTCCCAGGGTCTAAACCACCAGCCTGGGAGCACATAGGGAGGGACCCATGATTTCAGCTGTATATGTAGGGGAGGATGGCCTTGTCACGCATAGGTGGGTGAGGAAGTCCTTGGTCCAGTGAAGGCTGGACGCCCCAGTGTGGGGGAAATCATGGGTGGGGGTGGGGACATATCCTCATAGAAGCAGGAGGAGGGGGATGGGATGGGGGTTCCTGGGTGGGGGGGATGGGGAAATGGGAAAATGGGATTACATCTGAAATGTAAATAAAATATCCAATAAAAAAGTTTTAAAAAATGAAAAAAAAAAAAGAAAAGGAAAAAAAAGTCCAAGTTTATTGTGAAGCCTTTCCCATGACACTCATTGTGTCTCTGAGCATCAGGAAGTTTTGTATTGTTGGAAATGCTTGGCCACTAACTACAATTTCTACTGCATTGGAAAATCCCCTCTGTGAAATTTCTTAGCCTGAAAGAAAATTTGAAGGTGTCCCACATTATTACAGTGACAATGAACCAATAAATCCTTAGGAGTGAAGTCTTTGGATATCAAGTATAACTGGTATGAGCCAGTTATAGTCACTATATTTGTAGGAGTTCTCTTAATTCTAAGTACTCTGAGGATTCATCTTTGACTGTTGACAAAAGCCTTTCATATATAAAGACTTCCTATCAGAAATTCTCCAGTGTTTTACAAACTCTAAAACGTTTGCAGAAGCTCTAGTTGCATAAATTATACTGTGTGTTCTTTCTCCTAGGGAATGCGTGCAGATAGCAAGCACTTAGTGGAGGCTTTTCTTAGTCATTGCACTCAACCTTCTTTCTTTCTTTCTTTCTTTTTTTACTTTTAAAAAATTATTATTATTATTATTATTATTATTATTATTTACTTCACTTATTGCATAGTTTTCAAAGGTAAATAATGGAAAAAGAATACATAATTTTAGACATTAAGTATACATTTCTGAATTGCTTCCCAGATAAATAGAATATTCAATTGCCTTTTGAATAGCCAAGGCTATCTCTAGCATTAAAAACAATGGAGAAACAATAGTAGAAAAGACTGCGATGGTTTACCTTTTTTTCAAAATAAAGAATTTATAAACAAGCCCAATTATAAATATTTTAGTCCCTAAATATACTTTTCCAAGTTGCTTAGAAAAGGAATTTGGCACCAAAAAAAATGCTATGTCAAAATAATTGTAATAAAATGTTATAATATAAAAAAACAAGTCTTGAATGATGCATATTACTTAAAATTGTGCATGTGTGTATGTGTGTGTAATGATTGAATTCGATGACTGAGGAGAAGTGGACACAAGCCCAGATCCTAACCCAAAAGCTATTGCCCACTGACAAACACTGATAAAGGAAAAATTCATTTTCTTCATCAAAGTCTCACTGGGTATAGTAACTACACTTAAGGGTAGGCTCAATGTTCATCAGTAGATAGACAACACAAAACTAACTCAATGGTATTTTTGAAAAATTTTCTGACTATGTTTATCTGGGTTTTTTTTTAAACCTTACAAGTCTTTTGCATATATATTATGATTTCATGTTTTTGTATTTTATGGGATTTTTGAGTGTACAAATGTGTGTGTATATATTTCTTATGCTATTTGCCTCTTTTTTTCCTGTTTGTTTCTTTTGTCCTATTCCAGTTTGTTTTTTTATTTTATCTTATTTTATTTTTTTTAGATGCCTGCTTGACTTCTAAAGAAGAAAGGGTGTGAATTTGGGTGGGTGGGCAGGTGGGGAAAGTCTGGTAGGAGTTGAGGAAGAGGAATCCAGAAGTTTCTTCTCCTTTTCTCTTCTGGTAACCTTTACTTATTAGTGGAATGTTCATTGATATTTATTTAAGTAATTGCCCAAGTGCAGTTGATATAATTATAGATTAGCACATTAATGTAAGTTGTAAACCAGGCTGTGGTGGCACACACCTTTAATAATCCCAGCACTCAGGAGGCAGAGACAGAGACAGGTAGAACTCAGTGAGTCTGAGGCCAGCCTAGTCTACAGAGTGAATTTACAGGCCAGCCAGGGCTACATAAAAGAGACTCTGTCTTAGAAAACCAAAATAAATAAATAAATAAATAATGTAAACATGGTATCATTTTGCCTGCTTTCTTATTCACATTGCCACAAAAATTATATGTGTATGTGTGTATATACACATACACACAATGAACTTGTGGAAACCAAAATTAATGGTAGAATAGTATTTATAATAACTAAAATGTAAAATAAATGTGTCAATTAACAATATGTACAGTCCTTTTGTAGTAATACCCCACAAAATCTTAATATAGAAACCAAAAGAGAACATAACAAATTAAGTAACATACTAGGTTATGAATTAGAAAAATTAAATAATTAAAATATTAATTTTCTCTAAGTTTATACACAATTTGAGTGAAATTCCTATCGAAAGTCAAGCAAAGTGGTTTCTATATATTAACAATGTCTTTCCAAAATATGTGAAAGCAATAAAAGAATAGGATGATTTGGGGAAAGAATAAACTTAAAAAAATGTTCTACTTAATATACAGTGATTAGTGCTATGGTATTGATAGTGACCAAGCATAGAACAATGGCATAGGGTGGACAGTGTAAACATAGTTTCACATAAATAAAGCCAATTGATTTTTGACAAAAGTGCAAGACCAGTACAATAGGTAGAAAGTATCTTTAAACAAACCCATGTTGTGGTGTTGTATATTTATAACTCTAACTTTCCTCCAATTGGAGGAGGAAAAAAAACAAACCTGAACCTAAACTTCATATCTCAAACAAAACTTTTTTTGGACATGTTTTCTTTTTTCTTTTTTATTGGATATTTTATTTATTTACATTTCAAACGTACAAACAAAACTTAAAACTAAAGACTATGAGTGGGGGGGGGGAGGTCAGTGGTTGCTTGCTTGGTGTCGTAGTCTGAATGTGAATTATCCCACATGGGCTTCTGTTAGAGCAGTTGGTCCCCAGTTGGAGGTGCTGCATGCAGGTAGAACCTTGCTACAGGAAGTATATTTGGAAGCTTGCAGCCTGGCCTTACTTCCTTTTTCCTGTCTGCTTCCTGTGTGCTTATGTAATATCAGCTGGCTTCCTGCTCCTACCACTATGCTTTCCTGCCTGTTGCCATGTCTTTCTCACCATGATAGATTGTATCATGTATCTCTCTGTAATGATAAGCCAAAATAAATCCTTTCTCTCATAAATTGCTTTTTGTCAGGATATCTTATCACAGCAACATAAAAGAAACAAGCAAATCTTCTAAAAATCCTCAAAATTAAATAGATGGCAGACATTTATAATTAAAACTAGAAGTATGGAAGATAAAAGGAAAGTCTTCATATACTTAAATATCTTTAAAGAGCCCTTAGAAATGACATAAAACACCCATCTTTGGCTTATTTTGTTCATTGGTTGGTTGGTTGGTTTAAGTCACAATTTCACTATGTAGCCCTAGCTAGCCTTGAATTTTCACTTCTCTAATCTCATCCTCCAGAATACTGGAATGTTCTACCATTCACAGAAAACTACAAACCTTTCAAAACCTAATCAAACAATTTGATTTCCACAAGATTCAAATTTTTTGGCAAAACACTCTATTAAGAAAATAAAAAGAAGAGGCAGGTGGATTTCTGAGTTCGAGGCCAGCCTGGTCTACAGAGTGAGTTCCAGGACAGCCAGGGCTACACAGAGAAACTCTGTCTCAAAAAACTAAAAAATAAATAGATAGATAGATAGATAGATAGATAGATAGATAGATAGATAGATAAAAATAAAAAGAAGGGGCTGGAGAGATGGCTCAGCGGTTAAGAGCACTGACTCCTCTTTTAGAGGTCCTGAGTTCAATTCCCAGCAACCACATGGTGGCTCACAACCATCTGGAACAGGATCCGATGCCCTCTTCTGGTGTGTCTGAAGGCAGCTGCAGTGTACTCATATAAATAAAAATAAATAAATCTTTTTTAAAAGAAAATAAAATAAAAAGAAGATGCACCTAACCCTCAAGAGACTGGAGGCCCAAGGGAGTGGAGAGGTCTGGAGGGGTTTGGGGGTAGGAGGATGGGGTGGGGACATCCTCCTAGAGATGGGGGTGGGGTTTGGGGAGGTATGGGATGGGAAATAGTCAGAGGGTGGGAGGGGAATAAAATCTGGATTATAAAAGTATTAAATAAAATTTAAAAGAAAAAGAGCCAGGCATAGTGGTGCATGAATTTAATCCTAGTCATTGGGAGGCAGAGGTAGGAGTATCTTTCTGGGTTCAGGGCTAGCCTGGTCTACAAAGACAGTCTAGGACAGCCAGAGTTCTGTTACACAGAAAAGCCATGTCTCAAACAAGAAAGAGGGAGAAGAAAAGATGGATGGAGGAAGGGGAAGCGGAGAGGAGAATATGAAGAGGGCCTCAAAGATGGTTCAGAGGATAAGAGCACTGGCTGCTCTTCCAGAAGTCCTGAGTTCAATTCCCAGCAACCACATGGTGGCTCACAACTATGTATAACTCCAGTTCCAGGGGATTTGACACGCTCACACAGACATACATGCAGGCAAAACACCAAATGTACATAACATAAATAAATGTTTAAAAGACTACAGAGAGAGAGAGAGAGAGAGAGAGAGAGAGAGAGAGAGAGAGAGAGAGAGCATAAAAAGAGGGAATGGGAGAGATTACTCAACAATTACAAGTGCTTGATGCTCTTCCAGAGGAATGAGGTTTAGTTCCCAGCACCCATATGAGCCATCTGTGACTACAGCTTCAAGGGATCCAACATCCTCTTCCAGCATTCACACACAGACACACACACCACAAATAAATAAATATAAAAATAAAAAATAAAATAAATGTATTAAGTGAGAATAAGATAAACCATAAACCGAAAAAAAATGCAAACCACATATCTGACAACAGTCTCATGAATAAACTAGAAAAAGTCAATATTGAACATTTAAATTAATTAACCTTTTTCTTGTTGTTAATCTGTATACATACATGTGTGTGGGTGTAAGTATGGCAAATGTGTGTGGTACATGTGTACACACCCATGCACTCACAGAAGCCCAAAGAGGATGGCAGGTACTTGTTTTATTCCCAGGCAAAGTCTTTCACTGCCAGACAGAAAGATCCAGCAATCCTCCTGTCTCCACCCCCACAACAGGTGTGCAAATCTCTATCAAGCTCTTTCCATGTGTGTTAGGAATTTTAACTCAGATCCTCCTGCTTGTGCACCATTGCTCTTAAGATCCAACATATTTAACAAAACAACCCAAATAGAAAATGGATAAAAAGTATACAGAGACATTTTACTAAAAAGGAGACCCGGGTGTGAAATTATCACACAGAAATATATTCAGTTAACCACCAAGTAAATGCACATTAAAACCATGGTGAGCTATTCCTACACACTATTGCTAAAAAGTCTGACTACAGATGTCATCAAAGATCTGTAGAAATTGAACCACTTATATGTGGTTAATGGAACGTAAAATGGCTCAGCCACGGTAGAAAATATCTGTAGCTTCTTGTAAAGCTAACACACATTTACTGTAAGTCCCAGAAATTACACTGTTGTTCATTTAACTGAAAGAAATGGAAATCTGTTTACACACACACACACACACACACACACAGACACACACACACACACACACACACACACACACACACACACACACACAAAATGTTTTTTTAAAAAGAGGCTAGAGATGGCCAAGCGGTTTTAGCTGATATCAGTTCAGTTCCCAGCACCCACACCAGGTGGCACACAACCACCTCTATAACTCCAGTTCCAGGGAATACAACTCTTTTCTGGCATCCAAAAGCCAAAAGCCAGCACATATGTGGCGTACACACAGAGAGAGACAAACCCACACACACTTTGAGGGAAAGTTAGAAAGACAGGCCTGCTCAGGGACAAACATCTGGATAAGAAATACGAAAAATACGAGGACTCAGGGGTTTTAATTAAAACAATAACAACAGTAACAAAGCAGCCTATCTAGACTTATGTCCCATCCCTCAGACTCTCACCTCCCAGTTTCCCCCTCCCGATCCTAAGGAAAGAGCCTGCAAGTCTGTCTCCATAAAGCCTTTTCCTGCATTCCAGTCTTTTGTCTTTCCTGGTCAGTCAGTCAGTCCTTTGCCTTTCCCCTATAATGAACTCGGCTAACCAGGATCCCTGTTACAACACGAACAAACAGAAACAAAAAAAAGAACGGTAAACAATTTAAAAGAATGACGCAGAGAAAGATTTTTTGATAAGATAAAACAGGTAAAAATTCGTATGCTCCTGGTTTTTGTCACATGATAAAAAGAAGACTGTGACCAAGCAGGGATTTAAACGTCATGCTAACAATGCACCTCCGAGAGAACTGGAAGAAGACTGTGGAAGATTAGGCAAAAGAGTGTAATTTCAAATATTCTCCACCTGCACATTATCTTATTGACGTAAGAAACTGTGTGCTTGTGCTTAAAAATGCTATATGAAAATGTAGCATAAAAGTCTTAGCCACTGGCTCAAGGTGGTGAGGATTCAAAAATGATTACTTAACCTCTATAGTACTTAGAAAATATTTCAATCCTCAGTGACGCACATAAACTGTTTCCATAATGAATTGTGTCTCTGTAGATGACAAAAAAATAATAAGTGAATTTATCGGGCAAAACCAATTTCCTCTCAGGCTTCTTGTTTTAGCAATGGGGTAGATTGTGTGATTCATTCATTTATCAAACAATCTTTATTGAGAATATAAAATGTGCTAGGCATTGTTCTTCGTGCTGAAGGTACAACAATGAGGGAATCGGGCAACCCTCCATATCAATATCCCTAAAGAAGCTCCCAATCCCATGTGACGAAAGGAACAAAACTAAAGGAAACGGTGGGGAGGAGGATATATATATATATATATATATATATATATATATCAGAATAAATTTGGAAATAATGATTTTAAGAATATCAAGAGATATCCACCTGGAGAAGGGAGGTGGGCAGTACGATACGAGTCCATAAGGTATGGGCTGGATCATGACTGAAGATACAGACATGGAAGCAGATAAAATATAAAATGGCACCTCAGCCCTCCTTTCCTGAGTCTGATCACGTCCCACTGCAGACACTTTACAGAGGAAGTGCTGAGGAAAAACAGGCAGCTGACAGGGGAGGTTGCTATGCAACAGATGAGGGAAGTCATCCAGCCTGGCAGAATTGATGTTGGCCCCTGGGGACAAAATGCTGCAGTCCTTCCTAGCATTAGCTTTCTTTCATATGCAGGCTCCTCGCAGGAGCTGACGCCAGGATAAATGGGAAATGCGCTAAGATCTGCCTGGGATTTGGGAAACGTATGTGTTTGGTCTGAGTCACTTCGCCTCTGGATGCCATTTTTCTGCATCGGTTTCTCCGGCTATCTTGGAAGCACAGCTGGCTGTGTGTCCTTGGACACGACCCTCTTTCTGGGATTCCTATTTTGTGTAGTGAGTAAACCAGGCTCGGAGAAGTCCACTAAAGTGACTATATCTCAGGGGTTCACACAGCCAGGGACAGGTAGGCCAGATACTCATCCCGGAATTCTAAAGGCAAGCCTAGCTTCATTCCGCAATAACAGAGCAGACACACCTGACTGACTGCTCTGGCTGCTCCAGCACCAAGAAAGCCTGCGGTCTCACTCCTGGAGACTGCCTGCCAAGAGGAGCAGAGTGAACCTGAAGGGTTCCTACATATACCAGGCCTCCTAGAACACAAGCCTTATTCCCTTGGGACAAATATTGGGGAGAGGGAAGCTTGTTATTCCAATAGAGGATTAAGGAGTGCCTCCGTTCTCAGACCAGATTTTACAGTAAGGAAAATCCAGGCCCCACATGGATGTTCGTTTGTCCTTTAGATACAGTCTTAGAGTTGCACAGCTGGCCTGGAACTCGTGGCTTTTCCTCAGTGTCCAAAGTGCTGGGCTTACCAGTGTACACCAATTTTGTCTTTTCTGTTTGTTACTAGCTCAATGCCCCGGTTCATACAGCGGGTTTATGCTTGAGCTACCTGGTGTGTTAAATGACGATGTTGACCTCCAATCCATCTCCTACGGCTGCCTGTGAGAAAAACAAGCTCCAGGATAGATCCCACTGCCCTACGCCGTTCCCTCACCTCTCGGACCCACCCCTCACGAAACGTTTCTATGGCAAAAACCGCAAAAAGGGCGAGAGAAAAGCTAATTTTCTGGGTCTAGCGAGAGGAAACGTATAGATTCCCGAGGCCGACCCTTGCTCTGGTATCTCTGCAATGTTTTTTTTTTTTTTTTTCTGCCCCTTAAGGTTTCTGCATTGCAAAGTGGGTGAACTCAGCAGAGGCCTAGCGTGTTTCGAAATAAGAGACCCCCTGCAGAGGCCTACCTAAGAGGCTCTACGCAAGGGGGTGGGAGGTAGTTGCGGACCTGGCTAGAGAGAGTTCGGGAAAAAGGGCGGGACTGAGTGGAGACGCATTGCGGATAAAGGTAGGGGGCTGGTGTGTTGGGCAAGGGGGTGGGACCAAAAAGCTCTGCGCATCTGTTGAAGGAGTGGATGCGTAAGAAGAAGGGGAGGAGGAACC
Source organism: Arvicanthis niloticus (assembly GCF_011762505.2). Taxonomy (NCBI): domain Eukaryota; kingdom Metazoa; phylum Chordata; class Mammalia; order Rodentia; family Muridae; genus Arvicanthis; species Arvicanthis niloticus. Next base: position 49,054,259 of record NC_047679.1, on the reverse strand, counting down.
TTTGTACACTGTCAACCTGGTTGGCGGTGGGATAGTGTGTTGGCAAAGAGGCGGGATCTCCTTCAAGTGCACATGCGCGACAAGGTCTCCGGGATGAAGCTTTTGTTGGGAAAGCAAGCGGGACTCTTATTTGGACAGTGATCTGTTGCGCATGCGCGGGGCTTCCTGAGGCGGTGGGTGGTATATTAGGCGAAGAGGCGGGGTCGCCCGAGCTGCCGCGCTGGCATTTTCTCCTGGACAAGGAGAGAGTGCGGGTGCTGAGAGCCTAGCAGCGCAATCCCGATCCTCTGAGTCGTCAAGAAGGAAGCAGCGAGAGGACTGGGCTTGGGGCCTGAGGCAAGGTGAGATTCGCCCCCAGACTGGGCGTCTGCCCCCTGGTGTGGCGCCTTTTCTCCCGTTCTTTTATCCCAATCCCTTTACCCTGAATTCAGAAGCCCCCTCCTCTGCCTGTTCCCGGATTTATACCCCGCTCCCGACCCTTTCTAATATGAACCCCGGTTCATTCCCTGAATCTTTATTCAATTCCTTCATTGAATCCTATTTCCCGACCTTGGTCCGTTATACGATTCCTCTAGATTCAAAACCTTAATTCAACTTTCCAGACGCGAAGCTCTCCCCGCTAACCGCCCCCACCCCCCCACCCCGTAAACTAAGGCATTCGGAGCTCTTATCTGATTCCAAAACGCGGATTTGAAGCTTTTTCCTGTCAGCTTCTGAAATTTTAGATTGTCTATCGGGACGACCATTTACTTTTCCCGCTCCGTTTAGGCCTGTTTCTCCCGTACCCAGCACCTCACCCGCCCCCAGAGTCAAACCACACACGCACACACAATTAGGTCCTACGTATTTTCCTTCTGTAGTATAACGCCTGATTCCTCTCCCACACCCCCCTTAGGCTCTGCTCTTGCCGGAGAGACAAGAGCTATGGCTCAGAAACCGGACGGTGGTGCAGGCCTCCGCGGCTTCCAGGTGAGAACCCCCGCTCCCAATTCCTCCATTTTCCCTGCTGACAGATTACGCCCACCCCCGGCCCCTTAGGTGGCGCAAATGGCAGGATCTGATTTTGCCCTTCTTCCGGCCTAGACTCCGCGGGCTCTCAAATTTCTAGCGTTTATCGAATGGGGGGAGGGGCGGCCCTTTTCAGCCATCGGTCCCTGCTTAGAGAAAGGGGAGACCCTGTTAGTCAGGGCATTCTGCCCAGAGAATGCGGGTTGGGTAAGGAACCATTTTTTTTCCATAACCCTGACGCGTGTAGAGCAGTCTGTCGCCCCATCCCCCAACCTCTCGCCTCCACCCTCCCTCTTTCCACGCCGCGAGACTCCCCCTCCACCCTCCCCGTTTATCCTCCTCAATTCCTCCCCCCTCGGGTCTTGAGCTTCCCACCGCAAGCCTAACCAACCCCGTCTCTAAAACCATTTGGGGTTCAGTGCTTGCACCACATTCCGCACCAGTCCCCACTGCCTCTGTCCCTCACCTTGCCCTGCCCCCTCTACCCTTAATTAAATTTTGTTCCCGCCCCGCCTCCCTTTGACCCGCCTCTGCCCCCACATCTGAGAACTGAGACGCCTGTCTACAGCTCCCCTGCTGCGTTGGGCCGTGCCCCTCCTTCTGATCTGGCTCGTAAGGCCCAGAGATTGAGAATTTCCCCCCTCCTGTATTTTGCAGGCTGAGGCCTCTGTAGAAGACAGCGCCTTGCTTGTGCAGACCTTGATGGAAGCCATCCAGATCTCCGATGCTCCGCCCACCAACCAGGCCACAGCAGCTGCCAGTGGGCCAAATGCTAGTCCCCAGAGTTCACAGCCCCCAACTACCAATGGGAAGGCTGATACTGAGGTTTCAGCAGCTGCTGCCAGGCCTAAGACAGGCTTTAAGGCCCACAATACCACCACAAAGGGGCCAAATGATTACTCTCAGGCACGTAATGCCAAGGAGATGTCCAAGAATCAGCCTAAGATGGCCTTTAAGTCACAGAATGCCGCCTCTAAAGGTCCACATGCTGCCTCTGATTTTTCCCAGGCAGCAGCCACAGGCAAATCAGCTAAAAAGTCGGAAATGGCCTTTAAGGGTCAGAATACCACTACTAAGGCTGGCTCCAGTGCCACCTACAATTTCTCTCAGTCTCCCAGTGCCAATGAGATGACCAACAACAACCAGCCTAAGACAGCTAAGGCTTGGAATGACACCACTAAAGTCCCTGGAGCTGATGGCCAGACCCAGAATGTAAATCAGACCAAAATGGCTGACGTAGGGACCAGCGCAGGTATCTCTGAAGCTGACGGTGCAGCAGCCCAGACATCAGCCGATGGCTCCCAGGCTCAGAATGTGGAGTCTCGGACTATAATTCGGGGCAAGAGGACCCGCAAGGTGAGATCCCTGCTAGCTTTCCTTTGCTTTGGGGTCTCTCCTTTCTTTGAATTTCCTTTGCTCCAAACAAAGTAAAGGGCATGTATATATCTGTATTTTGGCAAAGTTGTAGGGAGTGCTGAGGTAGATATTTATTCCTGACCCCTGGTTGTCCACAGATTATGGTGAGTTGATACAAGGACACAGGCAATATGTGTAGGCCATCTTACATTTTGACAGTAAACACCATGTCTTAAGCTAGGCAAGGTCACACAGCATTATCATTAGATCTTGAAGATCTACCTCACCATCGAGGAAGAACACAGTCGGGGAGAAATCAGTTCAGGGTGTAAGCAAGCAGTGCCAGTAGACACACAAGAAAAGGAGAAACCCCCAGCCCCACTTTCTGTTCTTTTCTTTGTCTGGTTTGGAGACAAAAGCCTGCCTGAAAGACAAAGAGAAACAAAGTGACTAATGGCTAGTGAGGTATAGGTGAGGATTCCTAGGTACTTCCTAGGATAGCAACTGGGAGTTCACAGGATTAATAGTGACCCTGAAATTTTCTCCTCTCTAATGATGCAGGTTAATAACTTAAATGTGGAAGAAAACAGCAGTGGGGATCAAAGGCGCACCTCACTTGCTTCCGGGAACTGGAGGTCTGCTCCAGTTCCAGTGACCACTCAGAACCCACCTGCTGCACCACCCCCTAACGTGCTGTGGCAGACACCACTGGCTTGGCAGAACCCCTCAGGCTGGCAGAACCAGACAACCAGACAGACCCCACCAGCACGACAGAGTCCCCCAGCTAGGCAGACCCCCTCAGCTTGGCAGAACCCAGTTGCATGGCAGAATCCAGTGATCTGGCCTAACCCAGTGATCTGGCAGAATCCAGTTATATGGCCAAACCCCATTGTCTGGCCCGGCCCAATTGTCTGGCCAAACCCCATGGCTTGGCAGAGTACACCTGGATGGCAGAGCCCACCCAGTTGGCAAGCCCCACCTAGTTGGCAGAGCCCCCAAGATTGGCAAGGCCCTCCAGATTGGCAGTTACCCCCTGACTGGTCAATGCCTCCTGACTGGTCCTTTCCCTCTGACTGGCCTTTTCCACCTGACTGGATCCCCACTGACTGGCCAATTCCCCCTGACTGGCAGAACTTACGACCCTCACCTAATCTGAGATCGTCCCCCAACTCTCGTGCCTCACAGAACCAGGGTCCTCCACAGCCCCGAGATGTGGCCCTTCTTCAGGAAAGAGTAAGTGCTGTACCTCTCTACAGTTTACTGTCATCCTTCCATTTCTAATCAGGCAAGTTTTATGCAAACGTAATTTCAATTCTTTCTCCACAGGCAAATAAGTTGGTCAAGTACCTGATGCTTAAAGACTATACGAAGGTGCCCATCAAGCGCTCAGGTAGGTCCTCCTGTCCTTGATGTCCTGTAGGGACATCTTTTGCTTATTCTGTCCCCTCACTCCCATACTTGGTTCTACTTCTGAGGAACCTGACTGGGCTACCCTCACCAGGGCTGGCACTGCTACTAAGATGTTGCAGCTCAATCCAGTGCTTCCCTTCTCTCCCACAGAAATGCTGAGGGATATCATCCGCGAATACACTGACGTTTATCCAGAAATCATTGAACGCGCATGCTTTGTCCTGGAGAAGGTAAAGAGCCAGACTGAGAAACTAGAATGATAGCAATAAGTCTCTGTTTTGTGAGATAACTACTGGAAGTTTAGGAAAAGGTTTACAGGGCTGTGCCTGCCTGCCTATTGGCAGGTTATCCTAACTGCCGTCATTTCATAATCTGTTTTCTTCTGTAGAAATTTGGAATCCAGCTGAAGGAAATCGACAAAGAAGAGCATCTGTATATTCTCATCAGTACCCCTGAGTCCCTGGCTGGCATACTGGGAACGTAAGATGGGAGAGGAGGTGGAATATGGGTTTTCTCAGTGATGCTTTTTTTCCCTAAGAGTTTCAGTATTCAGTCACATGGGAGGTCATGGGCAGAGTGGGGGCATAATGATCTCTACTGAGGAATACTTAAGGGGTTTTTCATGCAAATTACTTCTAGGTATGTATATATCTATATTCTTTTTGTACTCCTCTAGGACCAAAGACACACCGAAGCTAGGCCTCCTCTTAGTGATTCTGGGCATTATCTTCATGAATGGCAACCGTGCCAGTGAGGGTGAGTGGCTGGACTTGGAGCAGGGACTGGGGGGGGGTAGGGGTGTTGGCTACAGCCTGATTTCCAAGCTCACTTAACGTGCCTTGTCTCCTCTCGCCTCCTATTACAGCTGTCCTCTGGGAAGCACTGCGCAAGATGGGACTCCGTCCTGGGTATGATGGGGCTTTTTCATCTGAAGTACCCTTTAGCGGGAGGAGATGGTACCAGGATTGCATTAACCTGGTGGCCTTCGGGGAGTCTAAATTATGACGTGGCTAGATAGGAGAACAATCTTTAAGCTCTCTCCTTCTTTTCTCCAGGCAAATTCTCTGATTGTCATTTTCTATTTTTACTATCAGGGTCAGACATCCCCTCCTTGGTGATCTGAGAAAACTTCTTACTTACGAGTTTGTAAAGCAGAAGTAAGTGGTCCTTGTAATTCTGACTCTGCTTGGTCTGCATCCAAAAAGATTCTCTAAACATGACTTAGAGCGCTCCTGTGTAGGCTCACAGAATTACTCAGAAGTGTTTACTGAAGATACTCTTTGAGCTAGAATATTTCTACAGCATAGTTATAAGTAAAGCCTGTCCACTATTTTCATAATACACATTCTCAGGAAAGGATGGTCCAAGATTATAAAAAACCTGAAGCAACAATTTTAGCATAATATGTACTTTTTTGCAGACTGCCCATAAACAGACTCTCTTTTTCTCTCAGATACCTGGACTACAGACGAGTGCCCAACAGCAACCCTCCTGAGTACGAGTTCCTCTGGGGCCTGCGCTCCTACCATGAGACTAGCAAGATGAAAGTGCTGAGATTCATTGCAGAGGTAATGGAGGAATCGATGATAGGTTAATTGGGTTCAATCCCCAGAACCTGTGTAAAAAGGCTGGGAGTGATGGTCCGTGTTTTCAGTCCAGTGCTGGGGAGGAGTGGCTCACAGGGGCTCACACAGACTCATGCTTGAGCCTGCCTGTTAAACACTATCTCAATAATGTGGATGGTACCTGAGGAACAACACACAAGGTTAGCTTCTATCCTTGAACATACCTACACATGTATGTGCACACACATAGGAACACACAAGGAAAAAATCAGCTCAGCGATTTACAGATGTACACTAGTCATTAACTTATCCATTCTGTTGCATAATAGGTACCCAGGGCTTAATCATTACATCTAGCTAAACTTCATACACTTTAATGAATATGTCCCTATTCCTCATCCCATTTAAACCCCTGGCAACCACCATTTGAATCTACTCCTATGAGTCTAGTTTTAGATTGTCCACTTATCAATAAAATACAGTGTCTCTTTGTATTTTCTTCCTTACTCTAATGTCCTTCAGCTTTCATCCATATGGTCACAAATAGTAGGATTTTCATTTTTAAAGGCTGAATAGTATTCCATTGTATATACTACACTATTTTTTTTTTTGCATTCCTCTTACTGATTGTGTATCTTGAATACTGTAAAAGGTTTGGTTTTGTTTTTTATTTCTCATTGTAGGTTCAGAAGAGAGACCCTCGTGACTGGACTGCACAGTTCATGGAAGCTGCAGATGAAGCCTTGGATGCTCTGGATGCTGCTGCAGCTGAGGCAGAGGCCCGGGCTGAAGCAAGAAACCGCATGGGAATTGGAGATGAGGCTGTGTCTGGGCCCTGGAGCTGGGATGACATCGAGTTTGAGCTGCTGACCTGGGATGAGGAAGGAGATTTTGGAGATCCTTGGTCCAGGATCCCCTTTACCTTCTGGGCCAGATACCACCAGAATGCCCGCTCCAGATTTCCCCAGGCCTTTACTGGCCCCATCATTGGCCCCAGCGGTACTGCCACCACCGCCAACTTCGCCGCCAACTTCGGTGCCATTGGCTTCTTCTGGGTTGAGTAAATTGTCAGGTAAGTAAATCACTTTGGATTAAGCAGGTAAAGTTCGGGGGGGGGGGGATATATGGTCAGTGGGGGAATTGTATTCACATTCCTAAGCTAGTAGTAACAAAACCCATGGTGGAGAAAAGGGAAGTACAGAGAAGTACTCTTCGGTGTTTATGCTCTTGATACAGCTAATTGAATTATTTTTTTCTTCTTGTATTCACAGATACTGCTCATCATTTGCAATAGTTTTCCCTGAGTGAGGCTGAAGCCTCAGATTCCTTCAAAACACAGCTATCTAGAGAGCCACATCCTGTTGACTGAGAGTGGCATGCAAGATAAATTTATTTGCTATTCTGTCTATTACTTTTTTTTCCTTGTGTGTTGTCAAGTTTTGGTATCAGAAATAAATGTTGAAATTGCAAAGTGAATTAACTGTGCTCTTCATCTTTTTGTTTGTATATGGAGAGAAAAAAGAGGGGGGAGGGAGAGAGATCAACATATTGATTGGCTCTAACCTGAAGGGCAGATCAGCTTTCAAAAGATGGAAATGTGGGTAGATCCAGCTAATGGTTTGAAAACCAAAGGAGGGGTGAATGAACACAATTGTTAATGAAATCTAAGGACTGGTGTAATAGTTTATTCATTAAATATCACACAAGGAATGAATGTGATGGGTATGCTGCATAAGAAAAGGAATGGTGAAGGCAGGTGGATGGTCAAAACAAATACACGTAAGAGGGACCTGGGTGGGAGAGGGGAAGGGGAAACATAATCAGATATTGGGGTGGGAGACAGGACTAAAGCCCTGAGGGCCAGCAGAAAGAATGAAAACAGACAACCTCAGGAGGTAGGAGGTACAGGGACCCTCTACATTGTACCAGAGACCTGGGAGGTGAGAGACTCTCAGGATTCAAAGGGCGGAACCTTACGTGAAACGTCCAACAGTGATGAGAGGGAACTTGTAGAGCCCACGTCCAGTAGAAAGACAGGGCCTCAATCAAAACTCTGACCCAGAATTGTACTTGTCTAAAAGAACTGCAGGGACAAAAATGGAGAGGAGACTGAGGGAAAAGGAGGTCCAGTGACCAAACCAAATTTGGATCCAGCTCAAGGAGAGGCTCCAAGGCCTGACACTATTACTGATGCTATGGTGTGCTTACAGACAGGAGCCTAGCATGGCTACCCTCTGAGAGGCCCAATAAGCTGCTGACTGAGACAGACACAGATACTTACACCCAAACAATGGACAGAATCTGGGGGCCCCTATATTTGAATTTAGGGAAAAGCTGCAGCAGTCTCAACTGACCTGAACCCCCGAGATCTCTCAGACACTGGGCCACCAACCAGTCAGCATACACCAGCTGATATGAGGTCCCTGACATATATAGCAGAGGACTACCAGGTCTGGCCTCAGTAAGAGAAGATGCACCTAACTCTCAAGAGACTGGAGGCCCCAGGGAGTGGGGAGGGGTGGGGATAAGGGTGAGGGAGGTGGGGACATCCTCTTAGAGACTGCAGTGGGGGAGGTATGGGATGGGTAGCACTGGGGGGGGGGGAGACCAGGAAGGGGATGAAGTCTGGACTGTAAAAAATGATTAAAGAATAAAAATAAATAAAAATTTAAAAGTCAGAAGTAAAACCCCCAATGGTGTCCGAGTGGAGAATAGAAGACAGTCAATGGCTTAGAGTTCCAGGATGTTTATTATGTCCATGTGGAAAGCGAAATAACTAGGATAAAGGCAAGAATAGGTTTAACCCCATGAGCCCAGTACCAGACTCTTCTGTAAGAAGGAATGCCCATAACCCCATTAGCCAGCAAGGGCTGAGCTAATAGATTACCTCTTTACAGTCCCTGGAAATGCATCCTGTCCTTCCTGGAGCCTTCACAATCCCCGTTGACACAGGATCAGGGAACTTCATCACACATACGGAATTTATGAGAGAGGCCTCAAAAAGCTATGACTAGATGTCCCAGGGTGGGGTGGTACCCAAGGGGGTTTCCCCTTCTTTGAGGAGAAGGGGAGAGGTAGTTTGGGGAGGGATCTGTGAGGGTGAGACTAGGAGGAGAGGAGAGAGAGAGAGGCCTGCAATCTAGATGTAAAGTGAATAAATAATGAAAAAAAGCCCTTGGCCCTGTGAAGGCTCGATGTCTTAGCATAGGGGGGATGTCAGGGCGGGAAGAAAGGAGTGGATGGGTGGGAAGCACCCTCATAGAGGCAGGGGAGGAGGATGGGATGGAGGGTTTGCAGATGGGAAACCGGGAAGGGGGATATTTGAAATATAAATAAATAAGATAACCAATAAAAAAGTTAAAAGATAACAATAATTAATGAAAAAGTCATGAATTTGAAAAATAACAAGAAAGGATATATGGGAGGAAGAAAGAAAGATGGGATGGGAAAATAACGTAATTATCTCAAAACATTTTTTTCCTCATGCAGGGATAAAGAGGGATCTTTTTTGCTTAGAAAATAGGGATTGAGGCAGAAAAACAGCTCTAAGCAGAGCTGGATAGTCTTTGGCTATGACCTGGACCCAGAACTGCTTGAGTTACTGAGGCTTTCTCACCAGGAACAAAAATAGGCCTAGACCGCAACTTACTTAAAAACTAGTATTTGGCCAAGTGAACAAGATGGGAACAGAAAATGTATGTGATAGGAAAAAGCAAAGACCATTTGGGGAAGGCTCAATAATGGTCAGGGACAGTGGCCATTATTCCTTAAGTTCAGGGCAATGTCGACATTCTGAGAAGAGTCCAGGGTTAGGAGGAAGTATAGGGCCCCAATCCCTGCCGTGCCTTTTGTCCTTGCTTTAGGTTTGCCTTTCACCTGGGTGTGGGTCCTGGTCCTCTTCTCAGGCATGCCTGGAGAATCAGCCTGAGACCTGTTTAGCAGGAACTGTCACAAGCCCGAGGCTCTAGGGGTCTGGCCTGTGGTTCTTATCACTTCTGAGTTCTGTCTGAATGGAAGCACCTGGAATGTCTGACCGTTGAGACAGCCTTTCCACCTGGGAGGGTGCTCTCAGCATGCAGATCACTAACAGTCGGTTTGGATCCAGAGCACCCCACCTTCCTCAGGCCTGTCCCAGTGTGTGTTCCTTGGCCTCCACATTCAGGTAGATGGACGTTGCTTTGCAGCTTTCGAAAAGAGTAACCCATAGCTCATAAACCCCCAAGATAATTACAGGTCTTCCTGAAGTATTGCTGTGACCACGCCCATCACTACCTACAGCCCAGATTCCTGCTTTCCAGATTATATCTGCCTCAAAGGAAGAGGAGCTCAGATGATCTGCAGGGTATGTGGGAAGGATTTCAGGCCCCAAAGCCCTGCAGTAAGGTCATCCAGCTCTTCCGCCTCTACACTCAGCTTGAGTTGCTCATTTGTACATGGGGAAAGAAATGAGATCTTCCCCCAAACTCTTGCTATGTGATCTAGTGTATGTAAAATTGAACGAGGGTAGGGGCTGGAGAGGTTGCTCGGCACTTAAGAACACTGGCTACTTCTTTCAGTAGGTCCCAGTTCAATTCCCAGCACCTACATGGCAGCTCACAACCATCCGTAACTCCCCTTTGGGGGAATCAACTCCCGTACACAGCCACATGTGTAGGCAAAACGCCAATGCATACAAAATAAAAGTAAATCATCATCATCATCATCATCATCATCATCACCACCACCACCACCACTGCCACTGCCACCACCACCGCCACCATCATTATCATCATTGACAGAGGACTGTGGATCCTCCAAGATATGCTAGATCAAAGAGTCCTGGGCTGCAGGTCTGGGTGTTCACATCTGAGCAGGGTTGGTTCAGAGGATGACATGGTTATAGCAACACCAGAGACGTGGAGGCTCCCAGGAAGTTCTAAGGAGCCTGAAAGGGGAATTTGAAAATGTGTCAGTGGGGCCTGGAGCTAACAAAGTAACCCCTATGTTGGTTGGCAGCCTCTTTAGTTCCAAAGAACTATCACGGGCTTCAGAATGCTGTTCTGTCCTGTTCACACTCCAAATTGGATTTGATTCTATTCCTCCTCTAAAATTCTAATGCAACTTGTATAGCTGGGTCTTATTTTTATGTTTGTAGTAACAGGATGTAATTGTAATCTACTCTCAAATGTATGTTTTAAAATCTTCACGTGTGTCAGAGAGAGACAAAGACATGCATGCTTTTACACACAGAGAGAGAGAGACAGAGAGAGAGACAGAGAGAGAGAGAGACAGACAGAGAGAGAATAGCATATAGACCTATTCTGGTAAGATCATAAGGGACTATACTTTTAATAAGAGAAGTTTGAAAAATGAGAAAGATTTGATGCACAGAAATTCTCCATTCCTCGATTTTGAAGATGAGAGAGTTGCAAAGCTTTTGTTTTTTTTAAGATGTGGATAATTCTGTGAGTTCAAAGAACCATCCAGCCAATAGACATAAAAAAAGAAAGTATCTTATTTATAGCAGTAGGGTCAAAATTATGCCCCCAAAATTAAGTGAAACTGGAATTAGTTTCTTACACAGCATCCCTACCAACATCGTGATTTTAGTCTTGCCTGAACAGAGAATCCAGCCAAACGATTCCTGAACTTCTGATCTACAAATAACAAGGCAATAAGGACTACATGTTGTTTTAGCTACCTAGTCCAAGATCATCTTTGATGCATTAATAGAAAACTTGTATATTGTCTTTGGGAAATTGCATATCCAGATATTTGCTTGGCCTTTGAGTCTTAAATGATTGGCATGAGAACAAAAATATAATTTTTGTGGTTTTCCCCCAGAGCAATGTCTTAAACAAATGGTTCCCCTTTGTGTTTTGTTTTTCTTCTCCAGTCTTCCTCCAGTTTTGTGAGCTTCTGATACCTTCCTGATGAAATTATTTTATTTATAAATATAAGAAAAAGAGAGTCATTGACACTAATTCCACCTTTTCCACTGATGTGACTTTGGGCAAGTATTTTCCCTCTCTGAGTCCTCATTTACCCATCTGTAAAGGTAGATGAGGAAATAAAGCCATTAGAAAAAGCTAAATTTCCATCTATTATCTTATATTTCCAAGCTGTCTTTGCTATTGCGTTGAAGTAAAAAACGTGTCTGGCCAGTGAACCTCCAGGATAAGATACCTATTGGGAAACCATGTGTCAAGCAAACTGCTTGGGGTAGGGAGAGTTCTCTGGATGGCTGTCTGGGTGTCTTCATGGTAAGACTGGTGAAGAAGGCATGAGAGCAGAGAAAGACTGAGATAAGCTCAGTCTGGGGCCTGGCCTCAACTTTCTCTGTCTCTGCCCATACCAAATATGAAAATACAGTGTTCTCCTATATGAAAATTTCCAAAACCAAATTTAACAAAAAATAAACAGCCATAAAGAATAAAGAAACAGTTATCTGAAAGGCACTTTAGCATGTGTTTTATAATTAGGAAATCAAATAACTCCTTTTAAAATTTGATTATTTTTAATTTTCTATTAATGTGTACTGATTATACATAATAATGGGGGGTTGATATATTTCCACATATGGATACAGCATGCTGTGATCAAATCCAGCCTCCTCTGATCACCCTAGAGCAGATACCACTCCCAACCTCAATGAAGCATTATTTTGTATTCAGATCTATGTACTTTAGAGGTTTTTTGTTTTGTTTTGTTTTTGTTTTTCGAGACAGGCTTTCTCTGTGTAGCCCTGGCTGTCCTGGAACTCACTCTGTAGACCAGGCTGGCCTCAAACTCAGAAATCCACCTGCCTCTGCCTCCCAAGTGCTGGGATTAAAAGCGTGCGCCACCACTGCCCGGCGTACTTTAGTTTTTAATGCTGTTTTATTTCTAGGTTTAATGAAGCACAGTTGTAGAAGTAGATGTACCATACATAGTATTTAGCTATATGTATATACATACACATTATAAAGTGTTCCATAACAATGCTAATTTATATATTCATCTGTTCATGTAGTTAGCATTTAATTTACTCTTTTAGCAAATTTGAAGTACCCAGGCCAGTGTTATCTATTGGTGCTATGTGATGCATTAGCTCTCTAGAATCGTATTTACTCTAATGAGCCAAACGTTCACACTCTTTGACAACACGTGCCCCACAAACCCAGGCCCCGGCAAACACCACTGTTTAAAGATGTCACATATAAGGAGGTCATGTGGTATTCACCTTTCTGTGACTGGCTCAGAGTTTAATTAGAATTACCCTACACGGGGAATAATGCTCTAGCCCAGAAGTTATCTGTCGCCAAATAAAAACCAATACCAGTTATGGGATACCTCCTCTTAAGTTGTTGTCTACAGTTCTTCCAGAAACCCCCAAATTAATACAGTCATTGCTCTTGGCTGGCCACCAGAACCTGATTGTAAAACCCTATTATTGAAGACATTACAAACTTTGTTCATAAGGCATGGAGAAATCAGGTTGGTACTGACCAGGAAACTTCCTGCTGGCTAGCTTTCATAGTGTCAAAAGGTCCTATCCAGGTTTCTGAGGAAAGAAATTATCAATAGTTTCACCCAACTATGAATCCTGTGAGTGACAATAACAGCCAGCACAGCAAAATGCACCCATGGGTGCAATCACGGTATAAGTGTTAGTGGACTGCATTCTACTTTCTGGTTTGATTTGAAGTCTGTTCCACAGGAAGAAACATGTTTCTGGCTCAGTAAATCTGGCTAAGAACCCATGGCTGGGGAGCTCATAGGCCCAGGTGTGAATCTACCATGATTATTTTGCTAAATAGACTTAGTGCCACACTGCTCTCTAAATTTGTGTCTTTTAAGCCATTGATTAGTACAGCTTTCACTCCTCATAAGAGACATTTCTTCAGTGGTCAGTGCTTAACACAGCAAGACACAGCTGGTCAACATACAGAGAATGTGTCCGTGGAGTGCTCAACCGTAAAGAAGGCATCTATATCGCCCCTCCCAAGGATCGTGAAAATTGCAGAAGAATGGCAACGAAGAGATTGTAAGAGCCAGAGATCAGGGAAGAACAACATCTTCTAGACGTGACAGGACAGCTGCGCCCATAAACTCACAGCCACTGTGGTTACCTGCAAGACCAACCCATTCAGCATTCCCGAATGTAGTGCTGAGGAGCTCATTAACTCTGACCCCTAGCTGAGAAGCTATTGTCAGCTGATGGCTGCTGGGAGGCAGGGAGTCTCTTTTCCTCTTTTCCTGTGGCAGCCTGCTATGAGGCTCTGAGCAGCACACATTTGGCTTGGTGGATAATGTAAAAGAAATGAGACTATAGTGGGGTATAGTGAGTGGTGCATACACCTTTAATCCCAGCACTTAGGAGGCAAGGGCAGCCAGGTCTCTGTGAGTTCAAGGGCAGCCTAGTCTATGGGGTGATTTCCAGAACAGCTAGAGTTACAGACTGAGACCCTGTCTCAGAAAAAAAGTAAGAGAAAGAAGGGCATGAAGATGGGAGGGATTAGGCAGGTAAATCTGAAAGGAGCTGGGAGATGATCCGGGCTGAATACGATCAAACTACACTATTCGTATATATGAAATTAGCAAACTTTATATATATATATACCATTACCACTAATTATCAGCTAAAATCACAGCTACATTCACTCAAATAACTACAATAATCAGTGTTAATGAGGATGTGCGGAATAAGGGAACCTTGGTACATCAGTAGGAATATAAACTAGTATATTCATATGAATTTAAATTTGAGTCAGTCTACAAAAACCATAGATTTAGATGTAAATTGCACCACACCCATAGATCATCTGACGGGGTATATATCCCTACAAATTTCCTCCTCTCGTTCTGTCCATTTATTTGGGTCTTCTCAGATATCTTTCATCAACAGTTTTGTCATACACATATACATGATTTATTCGTTTGTACCTCAGAATCCCCTTTGCTTTGAATTGTAAATGATATTGTGTTTTTACTTTTCATTCCTACATATACGTTAGACAAGTGATTGATGTTGTGTATAAAATGATTTTCTCACATGTTACATATTAGGGAGGAGAGGGATCTGACAAAGAAATGTCAAGTCAATCTTTAGGTAAGGAGTTATTAGAGGAGCAGACAGCTGTGACAGTGAAGCAAGAGTCTCAACCTGCTCCGAGACAGCAGACTTAGCTCTTTCAAGTTCCCCCATGAGAAAGTAGGTAGGTTGTGCCCAGAGAAATGGGCCCAAGGTCGACTAATCTTACAAAGTTAGACTTAGAAACATTATGGTTTTTATATTTCTGACTAAAATGCATATTTTAAAAGTCCCAAGGGCATTCCTAGATAAGGAATGCTTGGAAGGACAATGGGCCTAGTTAGCATTCAATGGGACAGTTCTGTTCCTTGGGTTTGTTATCTGGAAATGCCCAGTCAGAAGAGAAGGAGAAAAAGAAGGAGGACCGTGGAACACTGAGCTCTTGTAAGAACTGTAAAAGGAAAAATAAAGACTTCAAGAGGACTATGAGAACCTGCCTGGCAGCTCCTGGGAGGGGCATGGGGAGAAAAAGAGATAGAGACAGAGAGACAGAGAGACAGAGAGACAGAGACTGAGTCTGGGAGGCACCTTATAGCAGCTAGAGGATTTTTGATCTAACATTTCTAATCTTTTTGTTTATAAAACAAAATCAAGACTGAGGGATGATTTTATAGGTAAGGGGATTAGAAATGTCTAAAAGATTAGTGAGCATTAAATTCTGTCTGGCTTCTTTTCATTGGAGTAAGACATTATTCAGTTAGGAGTTCCCCTCCCTAAATTTGGTGGTGAGTTGTCAGAAGTTAGCCTTTGAGCCAGAGGCTGGTTTCTGAATGTATACACTGGGAGGAGGTTGTGCACATGAGTTCATGTGGCATGTGGGACAGTGGTCTAGATATATGTTTTGGATGCCTTCTGTCTGTTTTTTGAAGCAAAGTTGGCTAACATTTCCACTCCATCTCTGGCTAGGACTAGTTTACTTTTACTTTTTTATTTTATTTAATCTTTTTTTTACACTCCAGATTTTATCCCCTTCCCAGTCTGCCCTCTGACTGTTCCACATCTCATACCTCCTCCCTAGCCCCTGTCTCCACAAGGATATCCCCACATCCCATCCCCCACTCCACCCCACCAGACCTCTAAACTCCCTGGGGCCTCCAGTCTCTTGAGGGTTAGGTGCATCGGCTCTCACTGAACCCAGACCTGGCAGTCCTCTGCTGTATATATGTTGGGGGCCTCATATCAGCTGGTAAATGCTGCCTAGTTGGTGGCTCAGTGTCTGAGAGATCTCTTGAGTCCAGGTTACTTGAGATTGCTGGTCCTCCTACAGGGTCACCCTTCTCTTCAACTTCTTTACTCTTATGAAAGCAGCATTCCTCCCCTGAGAAGAGGCAAAGTTCTTCCTTTACTCCTGTCAGAATAGCTAGGCCTCTTCTATTTTGGATGATAATCACTACAATTGAGTCTACCTAATCCTGAATTCTTTGACTTTGAGAAACCTTTAACATAAATCCTGAGACAAACATGATAGTCTATTAAGGATGCAGCTGAGTCTCTCATTCCTGTGATACCTGATGGTATCCCCAAAGCCACTAGTAGAGGGATCACAATAGATTATCTGTTTGCATGTGTAACCAATTAGGGCTACTGGAAATCTTCAGTTATTTAAAGCCACATCTATATTTGAGAATAGTGTGTTAGGGCACAAGTACCAATCCTGTTGCTGGGGAAAAACAGAGGTAGGCTAGGGTGTCACTAATGAAGATGTCCTACATGAATAGACAGGAAGTAAAGTAGATATGGAAAAATGGAATAGTTGGCAACTTTTTGGTGGGTTTAATTTTCCATTCTGAAAGAGAAGCATGCCAGCAGGGGCAGGGCTTGAAATATCTTGAAGGAACAGGAATTTTTTTTCTATCTAGATAATATGATGAAAGAGGTTTTAGAACGGGAAATGATCCTTTTCCGAGTTTTTGTGGATTCTCCAGTTACTGGTAACCACAAGAAAAGGTCAGTGATTGAACCTGACTGTTCCTAACCATTATGAGAACCCGGTAAGAGCTATGCCAGTAGGTATTAAGATAGATAGGGCCTAAAGAAAAAACTGATAGAAGGTATTTCCCTTTTGCAGTGGGCAAGAGTCAGCAGCTGACCCAGTGGGGGCACTGATCAGAGGCGGGTCTGATATTAATGATGAAATTGCACACTGAATGATATGTAGTTGCTAAAGGCTATCTTGTAGAGTAGAGGGAAATTTCTGTTTCCAAGGAGATATAGTGAGGGGCTTGATGACGGGAGTCCTTTTGGCCATAAGTTTAGAAAATTTAGAGAGGGTTTAGATATATATGTATCTTATAATTTGGAAGTCTTATCTGTCTGTCAGAGTAGTAAAGTCTATCCTGTCAGTAAAAGTAGGTCCCTTGTATTTAGGGGTTCAGAGTGACCCCTGTGAATTAGCCCAAGCCAGCAGATATTAAATGTGTGAAAAGAGGTAAAGAAAAGACAACCATCAGGCATTGGCCAGAAGGGTGTCAGGGTTATTAAGCAAGTAATGGATGTATATATATATATATATATATATACATATATATATTCTAGAAGGTTAGAGACTAAGAACTTCTTCCATTGGGGCTGAATAAAGAAAATGGAGCAGAGAATGAAAATTGGGCAGTAGAAAGTACTCAGAATAAACTAGAATCAAAAAACAAATATAAGAAATTCAACTCAGCATTATATGAAATCTGTGGGGTCCTCCTTTATATGTCAGTTATGAAATCCAGTAGTTTGGGTATTGTGGTGTCTGAGGTTTGTTGCAATAAAGAATTCAGAAATTATCTGACGGAAGTCTTCCTTGAAATACAACAACATCAGAGGTGTAGGGGGGATTACAAAAGGGAGTGTTATCTGGCTGCTTTTTGAATAGGAATTTGAGGTCGTCCAGGAGGTCACAAGAATGGGTGGAATTGCCCAAATGGTGACTCTCCAAGATCTATCCTCTGGGATAAGCAAGACTTGAGCCAGTATCTAGTTTAAGTATGGGGTTGGTGGCGGTCCTTGTAAGTTATGAACAAGCTTTAACCTATATAAAGGAATCCAAGAGCTGAGACCCAGCAACTTACCAGCTGTGGGGATGACAACGATCAGGAAAAATCTGGACCACAGAAGCCAGAAATGTTTGAGGATTACGGCTTTTATGCTTACTAGGTACACTGGGAGATATGGTAATTGAAAGGAATGCTTTCATAGGACCTTATTAACAATTTTTCTTTAATTTTTATATGTATAGGTGGTTTGCCTTTATGTATGTCTATGCACCACATGCATGCCCGGTGCCTGCAGAGGCCAGAAAAGGGCGTCAGATTCCCTGGAACCAGAGTTGTGAGTCACCATATAGGTGCTAAAAATTGAGTTTGGGTCTGGGAAAGCAGTCAGTGCTCTTAACCACTGAGCCACCTCTCCAGCCCCAGCAGTACATTTTAATAAATGTTGGGTGTGGAAGAGGAACCAGGATATAACTACCTAGGTTTTGGGAGAATAAGGGAGAAAATGTCTGATTCAAAATGCTTTCCAATCATCAATTTAAAAAGATTTAGGCTTGAGATATTGAACAGATTCTCATGAGAGAGAGCGATAAGGAGAAGATTAATCCAGTTACCTTATGTTCATATCAGTAATTTGGTAAAATGGTTTTTATATAAGCATTTGTTTTCTCTATCTTGTGGTTGGGGGCTATAAGGTTGCATATCTTCTAAGTAATATGAAGGGATCTGATGAGCTCTGTGTAATTTTAGATAGGATTATGAACCCACTGTTAGAATGTAGGGAGGCGAGATGTCCAAATCTGGATCTTATTTCTGTAATTAAAATGTAATGATCATATCTTCCCCTTCAGATATACAGGGAAACCATCTCAAGAAAGGGTCTACTAAGACAATAAATATTTTGTCTTCTTTATAGGTAAAGTCAATGTGCGTGTCTTAGCCAGGGATTTGTTCTCTGGCTTGATGGGTAGGGAAGAACAGATCCCCAATAAGCAATGGGGTAAAAACTTCTGACATATAGGGCAGAACTGAATAATGTCTTGGAGATCTCTAAGAAGAAAAGAGACCTCAATTAGTCAAAAGAGGAGGTCAGCTCCTGAGTGATGACCAATAATCGTGAAGGGTTGTTAAGAAGATAAGTTTTTCCTTCTTGGGTAAATCATTTTTCTCCCTTTGTGAACTAGCCTTGATTTAAGGTGGCACCCTCTTGAGGCAGTTTTTCTTTTTCTTTAGATGAGTAAGAAGGGTGGTTAAATGGTAAAGCAACTAGGCGATGGGGCAGTGTAGAATTTAGCCTCTCTGTCAGCCTTGTGATTTCATAGGCCAGTGAGTTCTGTTTTGAGTTTCCATGCCAATGGAAACTAGCTGCCTGCTGAGCTAGGGAGACAGTCTGTAAATTTTAGGATTAGAGTGTTATTAATGATAGGTGTCAACCCTTTGGAAGTCAGAAAGTTTATATCTCTCCAAATGGGAGCATAGGAATGAGTAATATGAAAACCATATTTGGAGTCAGAATGAATATTTACTGATGATCCCTTGGTGAGGGTTAATGATCTGGTTCTTGCAATTAGTTCAGCCTGCTGTAAGTTATTCAAAGGTGGGAGACCCCAACTGGAGAAATTAATCTGAGGTGACTATAGTGTATCCTACTCAGATTGATTTCTGTGTTTTGATTGAACTCTCAACCGATATAGATAGATAGATAGATAGATAGATAGATAGAGATAGAGATGATAGAGATAGAGATATATAGATGTATTAAATATGGGCTAGATCTGAAAAGGAGGAATTGAAGTGGTTAGGAAAAGGGTTAAGGAAATAACTCATTCTTTCAGAGTAATCCTAAGAAGGGGTATTTTCTGGTTTGGGGAATAAGAGAAGGATGAGGAGACCTGGATAAGGGATAAGTCAAGAGTCTGCAGGAGAGTGGCATGTATAGCTTAGAGGCAGGAAGGAGAAACACAGAGATCAGATTCCTGGTGAGTCAAAAGAGGCTTGAAAGAATGAGACCAGCAGATGTGGTGGCTAAGGACCAACTTAAAACTTCCTTGGATCAGAAGGGATTTGCCTCTAGAATTTGTAGGCAAGAAGGCCATTCTAGTATTGTCTTACTTATTATTTGGAAAAACATGTAATTGCTCACATATCAGGGCCATGCAATTATCTCAGAAGTCTTAATGTAGAGACCTATTGAGCATGTGTACAAAAACGAAATAGTTTGGCTGGACCAGACAAAATAAAAGCAGAAGCAAAAATTAGATCTTTTTTAAGGATGGAGAAAGCCCTCTATTAGGAACTGCAAAGTCAAGAGATTTGTGAGGTCCCCTAAGACCACAAATTGGTTTTGCTCTGGTAAGAGGCCAAATTTTTTAATACAGAGGTTAAAAAAAAGTTAGCTAAGCTGAGGAAGGAAAGAAGTTTCGAGAGAGAGGAAAAGAGTTGTCTCTGTGTTTTGAGTGAGACCACAGCGAGTGGGTGGTATGTGGGACTCCAAAGAAATAACTTTGGTTTTAAAGAAATGTCCCTTTGAAAGTGAAACTCTTTATCCTTTTTTGAGTAAAGAAATCAGGTAAGGTGACAACATAGGAAACAGAGACAAGAGAGGTCTACTAAGAAGGTCGTCAGGATATTGGAGAAGAGCGCTAAGAGCTAGAGAGCTGTAAGGAGCCTTACACCAACGCTTGTGTTCTAGAACTTCTGAGGAAGAGCAGTTCCACTCAGCTATTGAGCCGTCCTGGTAGAGGCTTTGCCCAGGTAAAGGCAAAAATGTCTTGTGAGGAAAAGTCAAGTGGAATGTTTTGTTTTGTTTAAAAAGCATCCTTAAGGTCAAGTCAGAGTAAGGTGAGACATTTGTGCAAGGACAGAAAAAAAGGGGGCTAGGAACCACAGATACAGTCAGTAAAAATCGCTTCATTAATTGTCCTGGGGTCCTAAAGGAAGCACTATCTGCTATCAGGGTTTTCTGTTTCTGGTTGGTTGTTTTGTTTTGTTTTGTTTTGTTTTGTTTTTAGCTCAAATGGGTTTGTGATCAGTGGGGAGCTGGCTGGCCAGAGAAGGCTGGAATTGAGGGGTTGATTGGTTGAATACCCTGTCACATTCTGACAGGGAGAGGACCTATTGGGAAAGAATGCTAGATCTTTTGGGATAACTTTAATCAGGGAGTAAGTAGTATGTGGCTAGCATGGGATATTTAGTGTCCCAGACTGGATTGTTAAAGGTCTGGAGGTGAGAAGGCTGAGGAGAGTGTTGCCATAGCAATGAGGAGGAGAGTTCATAACTGTGCTGTGAGCGGGTGGTGCAGAGATGATGGCATGGAGCTTAGAAAGAATGTCTCATCCCATGTGTGGAGTCAGATAGAAGAGAGATAATGGAGAAGAGTGAGTGGAAGTTAATGTTTCTAAAACAATAGGAAATTGATTGATTTTTAACAAGTTTGTAGATAAGGCCATCAACCCCAGCAATACAGATGTAAGATCTGAACGTTGATCTGGAATGAACTGCTTCATGCTTAAAAGAGAAGAAATCTGCCCACCTGCCACCATGATATTTACTATGTATTTTGCATTAGTGAGGGCAATGGCAGCTTCTGAGCGTAGATAGCACCAATCTTCAGTACTGAATCCTAAGGGGTCAGGGATTGATAACCCAACTCAAAGTTGAGAATAACTGGTTCCCACCCAGGGCCTTGAGGATAGCCAGATGTTTCTTAACCTTGAATATTGGACAGGGTTCCAGTAGAGCTTGTGGATTTGAACAAGTTCTGGGCAAGTGTTGTTCTTGGCCACATTTGAAGCAAGATCCTAGTGAAACCCTGTTAGGAAAGATACGTTTTTCATTGGCAGTCCTGAAAAGTCAGTTACAAGTAGTTGGTATTTGGCCCGATCTCTTTTCCATTTCTATTGTGTCTCTATTAGTAAATCCTTAAGGAATACCTTAATAAAGTCTTTCTGAAAGGGACTCAGGACTCCTCTAGTTTTGGAGGTCTCTTTTCTTCATTTCCCGGGAGGATTAGGCGATGATGACAGTTATGTAAGTTTGAGTTTTACCCATTATGAGGCTGAGTAAATCAAGCAGGTCCAGAGAAAGGAAGTGAGGAAGACAAGTATCCCTGTGTTCCTCAGTTTTGTTTTAGAAGTATGGCCAGGTCACTGACAATAGACTAAGACTGATGACAGGTATTCCTGAACTTAACAGATCTGACCAAAGGGGACAAACTTAAGGCTACAGAGCCCCTGACCTACCGCTAAGATTTGGGGATCAGGCAGAAATCCCAGGAGATGCGTGAAAGAACAAAGATCCAATTGTGAGCGAGGGACTAAAGTCCTGTGTTGGAGGGCAATAAAGGTGTTGGATGTGCAGAGAGAAGCAGCAAGGCTGGAGAACTCCACAGAGAGACATCTCAATGCTATCTCTCTCCTGGGTTTTTCATAGCAAATGTAGGATTCAGGGAGGAAGATGGTACAAGAAAAATGCACAGAGTTCGAGCCCCCTTCAGAAATAGGGTTTTTTAGAGAGCTCGCTGGAGTCGGGGGTGGGGGGTGGGGGGAGGGAAGAGCTCTAACACACTCAGCAAAAATGCTTCTGTTAAGGTCCCTCGTGAGAAAATAGGACAGAAGAAAATGGTTCCAAGGTTAGCTGCCCTCACCAAATCAGACTTAGAGACATTATGTTGCTTGTTTTTCTGGTCAAAACAGGCATTTGTAAGTCCCAAGGGCATTCCTGCAGATAGGGCCATCCGGAGGAACAATGGGACTAGCTATTACGTGATGCAATAGTTATGTTTACAGCCCTCCTCCATTTGGGGTTTGCTATCTGAAAATGTCCTGTCCCAGAAGGGAGGCAGAAGTTAGCTCTTTGATAGCCATGAAAGGAGAAAGAACGACTGAAGGCTAGTATGGCTGTATCAGGGAAGTTATACAGAGTAACGCCTGTCCGAAACCTCCCCGTGGGAGGATCTGGGAAAGAAAGGACTGCATGTGGGTGGGGGCCGACTCTGAAAGTCTCCCCGAAGCAAGAAAGGTTCTGCTCTAATATCATGGATCTGCTAGTCATCTATTAATTTTAAAGACGTTTTTGCAGAAATTTTGGGATTTTTCTCCAGACAATAGATCATTTGCAAATAATTCAGTTCCAATATGTATGCATATATAAAACCTTATTGCACTACATAGAATTTCCAGCAGTAATCTGAACAAGAATAGTAATATTAGGTACTTTTTAATGCCATTGACATAAGAGGAAAGTTCTTTAGGATCTTAATTACGTGAATTTTATGTAGGTGGTCTTTACAAAATAAAAGAAATTTCTCTCTTAAGTTTTCTCAGAGTCTTTATTAATAGTATTTGATGTGTTTTGCTAATGCTTTTTGGTCTGATTTTTCTTTACTCATTTTGTGAATTTCTTTTGTGAAAGAATACACATAGCGCAAAATTTAGCATCTTTGCTATATTGATTGTACAATTGAGTAACCACATTGTTACCTTCACCTCCAAAACATGTTTGTTTTGCAAAATTGACAGAGCATAGGGACCCCAATGGAGGAGTTAGGGAAGAATTGAAAGAGCTGAAGGGGTTTGAAACCCCATAGAAAGAACAACAGTATCAACCAACCAGATCTCCAGAGCTCCCAGGGACTAAAGCACCAACCAAAGAGTACACATGGAGGGACCCATGGCTCCAGCTGCATGTGTAGCAGAGAATGGCCTGGTCAGACATCAATGGGGGGAGAGGCCCTTGGTCCTGTGAAGGCTTTGATGCCCCAGTGTAGGGGAATGCCAGGGCAGGGTGGGAGTGGGTGGGTGGGTGGGGGAATACCCTCATAGAAGCAGGGGGAAGGGGGTGGGATAGGAGGTTCCAGAGGGGACAGGGAAAGGGAATAACATTTGAAATGTAAATAAATAAAGTAACCAATAAAATAGAATTAAAAAATAAAAAGTAAAGCAAAATTGAATCTGTACATTTAATAAACAACTTATTTTTTCCTTTCTTCAATCAACAATAATCACCTTTGTACTTACTGTGTCTATGAATTTGACTAGTCTAAGTATGTCACATAAGTTTTATTTTACACTATATTTCTGTAATTTATTTTTCATTTAGTATAAGAAACCTCCAGGCTCATCCATATTGACAAACAGCGGCTGTGAAGTCAAGAATGGTAATAGCTGTGTCATGTCCAGAGGTCAGCATGTCGCAGCACTCCTACACATCTTGTGGCTCTTACGTTATTTCTACCTCCTCTTCCATGATGTGTTTTGAGCCTTGGTGGTGGTGGGGTTAATATCAATGTTGTGTTTAAGACTGAGCCCTCTGTCTCTTATTCTCAGACCTTTCATCAGTTATGTGTCTTTGCACTGACTGATGTCTACCTCAAAAAGAAGCTTCTCTAGTACTTGACAGTAGCCCAGGTCTACGTGTATAAACACAAATATTTAGAAGGTAATTTGACACCATAACAACATAACAAAATAAATATGGCAGGTCCTATCTTAGGGCCCATGACTTCCCCAGCCATAGGCTTTTGACCAGGGCTACAATACCAGGCATACAATCCCCTTCGGTGGGGGCAGTCAGAAAATTCAAGTCTAAAGAAGTTAGTTACCTTATAGCAGCCATGGCACTATTGCACTAATGGGCACAGCTTGCTTGGCAAGTCAGTATTGCAGCATTCAGGGTCTAACATTAGATAAGACCATTCAGTCAGCTCATATCTCAAATTCCATAGATGGGGTATATGATTTCCAAGCTCCACCCCTTACTGAGAAGATATTGGCAGTGAATAGTTACTAGGGGAGGAAGAATCTCCTTTTTGAAAATGTGTCCCCTGATAGGCTCCAGTAGACCACCCCATATCCATGCACAGCACTGACTGAACTTAGTGGGTTATAAAAAATCCATGAAGTTGGGGGGGATAGTTATATTGTGGAAAATATGTATCTAAGCAGTTGGAAATGGCAAGTGACGGATAAATCTGAACATATCTGATGGTATTCTCAAAAATAAGCTTAAAACTTAAATGGTTCCCTCATCATCTTAGATCTGAATATTATTCCATTATTTTTAAAGATGAACAACACCCTATTTTAGGTACAAACTATGTTTTTAATCCATTTATCTGGCAATGGCATATCCAAGAAGTAAGAATATTTGATCACATGATAGTTCTATTTTGAGGTTTTAGTGGAACCATCCAACCACTTTCCATGGTGCTTGCAGCATCGCGTAAAGTGGTGAATAAAAGCTCCATTTTCTCCACTGGTTAGTTTCTAATTTTTGAACATAGGATGATATTCCACAGTGCCTTTTATTTGCATTCCACAAATTGTTAATGATACTGAACAACTAAAGACAGTTTTGGCTATTTGCATATTATCTTTGTAAAAGGTATATTCGAATCTTTTGTTCATTTTTAATCAGATTATGTTACTCGGTAATTGAGTTGTAGGACTTCTTTATGTATTCTATTGTTATTCAATAGATGTTTTTCAAGCCTATTTTTTCATTCTTTATGTTCATGTTTTTCTGTGTAATTTGTCCTTTCGTGAATAAACATGTTTCAAGTCAATGTCGTGGCATTTGTTTTTGTTGCTTGTGCTGTTGGTGTCATAACCAAAACTTAACTGCCAAGCCCAATGTCCTGAAGCCTTTTCACTTTAAAATATCATCCTTACATTGCTAACCCATTTTGTTTATGGTATGTGATAACGGTCCACGTTCATTTGCTGATGTAGGTATGTGCTACTGAGTGATCTTAGCACCTTCGTTAAGGGTCATTTAACCACAATATGATTAAACTTTCTGATGTTTCCTTCGTCTGCATATCTGTCTTCAAACTAGTACCATACTGTGTTTGTCTGCTTTTATGGTTCTGGGGGATTAACTTGAGGTGTTGAATATGTTAAACAAACACACTATACAACTCAGTTACATTCCCAGCCCTTTGATTTTGGAGACAGAGTCTTTCAAGCCTTGAAGTTACGATCCTCCCACGGGGCCTCCCAAAGTACTGGGGTTTGGGGCATATGCTGCCATTCCTGATTTAATATCTGACTTTGATTACTTTAGTTTTATTATACATTTTGAATTCAGGAAAAGTGGTTATCCAGTTTTATTCAGTTATGTAGCTATTTCGGGTCCCTGGAATTACCACATGTAATTTAGAATGATAGTTTTCTCTTTGTGCAAGTTTCTGCTAAATTCTGTTGAATCTGTTAACTGTTTTGCTTTGAAAAGATAAGGAATATATTTGGAAAAAGAAAAGGGACATGGAAAAAAAGAAAAGGTCAATTTGATCAAATTATATTATATGCACTTCTGAAAGTGTAACGTGAATGAACCCCATTGCGGTAAAATTAATGTACACTAATAAAGAACTTGACAAAACTAAAAACATTAAAAATATGCTAACTCTTTTAATCTATGAACATGAAAACAAGCTCATTGATGTGTGTCTTTCTTTACTTTTAGAAATGTATTTTTAGTTTTCTTTCATTACCTTGATTAGGACTAATCTAGATACTTCGCTATTTTCACTGCACCGTAAATGAATGTAACTTTTTAATGTATATTGGTGTGAGCATACTGGCTGGTTTTGTGTCAACTTGACACAAGCTACAGTCATCAGAGAGAAAGAAGGCTCAGTTGAGGAAATGACTCCATGAGATCCAGTTGTAAGACATTTTCTCAATTAGTGATCAGTGGGGGAGGGCCTGTCAATTTCCGCTGGTGTCATTCTTGAGCTGATGGTCCTGGGTTCTATAAGAAAGCAGGATTATTTCTTTGTATAAAAAAGAAAGCTCCCCTTCCCTTAACTGGACTGCCTGGTTGGGCCTCAGTGGGAGAGGATGTGCTTAGTCCTGCTTGGACTGGATGTCCTAGGTTGGGGTGGTACCCAAGGAGAAAGGGATGAGTAATGGGGGATTTGTAAGGGGGGACTGGGAAGAGGGGAAAGAGGGGACTGAAATCAGGATATAAAGTGAATAGATATTTAAAAAAAAAAAAAAGCAGGCCGGGCAAGCCATGTTGTGCAAGCCAGTAAGCAGCAGTCCTCTATGGCCTCTGCATCAGCTCCTGCATCTAGGTGTCTGTCCTGTTTGAGGTCCTGACTTTGGTGATGAACTGTGATGTGGAAGTGTAAGCCATATTAACCCTTTCTTCCTCAACTTGTTTTTTTTTTTTTTTTTTTTTTTTTTTTTTTTTTTTTTTTTTTTTTTTGTCATGGTGTTTTGTTGCAACAAATAAAGAACCTAACTGAGGTAGTTGGCAATGCATCTTGCAACTTTGCTTAATTTATTAGGATCAGACTGTTTGTTTTGTGACACAGGGTCTCATGTAGCCCAAACAGGCTGCAAAAGTCTCTCTGTAGCTGAAGACAGCCTTTGTCTTGAACTTCTGATGCATCTGTCTCTACCTCCTAGGTGCTGGAATTACCATCATTTACCATCATGCATAGTTAATGCGGTGCTGGGAATTAAACCTACACTCTGTGTATGTCTTGTAAGTACTACCAAGCAGTCTACATTTGTAACCCCCAAAGGATGTGTGTGTTTAATCTTCAGGATTTTATGCATATAAGAATCATCATTAAATAAATAAAATATCCAATAAACAAAACAACAAAAAAGAATCATCATGTCACCTGTAAAGAAGGATATTTCTGTTCATTTCCAGTACTTTTACTTTTTGATTTTGTTTGGTTTTGCCTGGTTGCCCTGATTAGGACACTTAACACTATGCTGAAGATACAGTGTTAGAGGAAGAGATATTTTTGTCTTATTTCTAATCTTAAAGAAAATAATTGGCTCATATAGTTAGTTAACAGTGTTTTCTATTCTTATACTATCTAAAGAAGATTGTGTAAAATTTGCATTAATTGTTTTAATATTTAGTTATACTCTCATTTGAAGCCATCTGGGCCCATAGATTTCTCCTTAGGGAGTCTTTACATTAGAAATCACTTTTTAAAATTAGTTATATATTTCTCTCATGTTAGTTGAATTTTGGTAACTGTGTTTCCCAAATTTTATCTATTTTCACCCTAAGGTATAGATTTAATGAACATTAACTTTCCACATTCTTTGTTATATTTTATCTATAAAGAAGTTATAGTTATATTTTATACATACTTTTATCGATTTACATTGTAATTTATATTAAAATTAAGTATAACTTGAATTTATCAATCTAAGTGATATTAAAATGAGGTATAAATATGAACAAAATTGACACTAAAAAGAACTTTTTGCCTTAATTTTCTAGATCACTTCTTGTTTTCTTTTTATGTAAAAATGTCTTAACAATTTTTCTTTTTTCTTTTTTAAAAAGTCTTCTCTTATATATGCTGTTTCCCCTCCCTTCAGTCCTCTGAGCCCCTCCTATCTCCCCTCTTCCCCAGATCCATTCCTCCTCCATTTCCCCTCAGAAAAATGCAGTCTTCTCAGCTATATCAGCCAAGCACGGCATTTCAAGTTGCAGTAAGACTAGACACGTCCCCTCATATTAAGGCTGGACAAGGTAACCCAGGAGAAGGAAAGGGGTCTCAAGAGCAGGGAAAAGAGCCAGAGACAGCTGCTGGTCCCACTGTTAGGAGTTCCACAAGAACATTAAGCTATACGACCATAACATATGTCCAGAAGACCTAGCTCAACTCAGACCCATACAGGGTCTGTGGTTGTCGATTCAGTCTCTGTGAGACCCTATGAGCCCTGCTTAATTGATTCTGTGGGGTTTGTTGTGGTGTCCTTGACTCCTCTGGCTCCTATAATCCTTTCCCCCCACTTCTGCAGGACTCCCCAAGCTCTGCTGGATGTTTGGCAGTAGACTTCTGCATCTGTTCCTATCAGCTGCTGGATGAAACCTCTCTCATGACTGTTATGCTAGACTCCTCTCTACAACTATAGCAGAATATCATTAGCAGTCATTTTACTGACTTTTTCCCATTTGTGTTTAGTTCTATTCTAGGTCTCTGAGCTGCCCAGACTCTGGTTTCTGGCCATCCAGGCAGTGTCAGACATGGGGTCCTTCTCATGCTGTGGGCCTCAAGTTGGATCAGTCATTGGTTGGCCATTTCCACAATTTCTGCACCACCATTACTCCAGAACATCTTTCAGGCATGACAAATTGTAGGTCAAGGGTTTTGTGGCTGGGTTGGTGTCCCAATCCCACTGCTAGAAGCCTTGCTTGGCTATAGAAGATGGCTAGTTCAAGCTCTGTATCTCCCATTACTAGAAGTCTTTGCTAGAGTAACTCATAGATTCTAGGGAGTTTCCAATGAACTAGATTTCTACAACATCCTCCAAATGCCCCCCCAATCCAGTCCTTTCTCCCTATATACTCTCTCCCTCTATCACTCCCCTGCCCCACACACTCTATCCCTCCCCAGCCCAAGCCCACCCACAAAATTCTATTCTATTTTATATCTATTTATGGGGAAATTCTATTTCCCCATCCCAGAAAGATTCATGTGTCTTCCCTTGAGCCCTCCTTGTTACTTAGCCTCTCTGGGTCTGTGAGTTAAAGCATGATTATCCTTTACTTAAGATCTAATGTCCGTTTATAAGTGAGTACATATCATGTTTTTTGAGATTTCCTGGATGTTTTGTGTCAGGAGTTTTTTAGATTTAACATGTTCTTTGTTTGATGTATCTATTTCTTCTATTGTATCTTCAATGCCTGAGATTCCCTCTTCATCTCTTGTATTCTGTTGGCAATGCTTGTGCCTGTCTGTAGTTTCCGTTTGCCTACCTAGATTTTCCATCTCCAGGAAATAGTTTGTGTTTTCTTTATTACTTCTATTTCCATTTTCAAGTCTTGAACAGTTGTATTCATTTCCTTCACCAGTTTGCTTTTCCTTGGCTTTCTTTAAGATGTATATTCATTTCCTCTTTAAGGACCTCTATCATCTTCACAAAGTTGTTTTTAAGGTTGTTTTCTTGTGCTTTAGTTGTGTTGGACTATTCAGGTCTTGCTGTCATAGAATAGCCTGGTTCTAGAGGTGACATATTCCCTTTGTTGGTGGTGACTGTATTCTTACACTGGCATCTAAGCATCTGAGTTTGGGGTGATCCTAGGTCTAGGTGTATGTGATGGTTTGTATATGTTTGGCCCAGGGAGTGCCACTATTAGAAGGTGTGGCCCGTTTGGAGTAGATATGGCCTTGTTGTGTGACACTTGGGTGTGGGCTTTAAGACCCTCATTCTAACTGTCTGGAAGCCAATATTCTGCTAGCAGTCTTCACATGAAGACATAGAACTCTCAGCTTCTCCTGCACCATGCCTGCCTGGATGCCACCATGTTCCTGCCTTGATGATAATGGACTGTACCTCTGAACCTGTAATCCAGTCCCAATTAAATGATGTCTTTATAAGAGTTGTCATGGTCATGGTGTCTGTTCACAGCAGTAAAGCCATAACTAAGATACTGCAGATTTCTGAGTTTGTCTTTGTTGGATGGCTGTTTTGTTCCTTCGTCTCTGTTTCCTCTCTTGTCTTCTGGCTGAAGTGACCAATAGTTGAGTAGAGGGTCTCTACCAGAATTGGGGGCTAGACTTCTGATGGCTGGGGTGGCCTCTGATTGATTAAGGGTTCCTCTGCCAGAGTTGGGGCTGAGATAAGGTGACAAGGAGGGATAGGGCAATTGGAGGTAGGCTGGGTGGGCACTGAGT
Source organism: Arvicanthis niloticus (assembly GCF_011762505.2). NCBI lineage: Eukaryota > Metazoa > Chordata > Mammalia > Rodentia > Muridae > Arvicanthis > Arvicanthis niloticus. Next base: position 49,024,229 of record NC_047679.1, on the reverse strand, counting down.
GGGAACAGTCCACTAATGACTACCTGGAATCCTGGAGGATGGTGTGGCCTCTGGTCCAGGAAGGTGCCTCTGATGGAGTTGGAAACCAGGATATGGTGACAAGGAGGGGAGGATTAGTTGGGGGTGGGCTGGGCAGGCACTGAGAGAGTAGATATGCAGCATACCTGGAGTTCTGAGTGCTAATATGGCCTCTGGTGGAGCAGGGGGCTTCCTCTGGAGTTGTGGCCACTTCTTGTTTTCAATATTATTTTCTTACTTTTGTTTTCTTTTTTCTATTTGTTTTATATTTTGATCTATTTTCTACTTTCTTAAGATAGAAGCTTAAAACATTGGTTTTAGATCTTTCCTTTTTTAACTTAAGAATTTATTTCTATGAACATTTCTTTCACCGCTGTTTTGTATTGTACACCCATTAAAATATTTTGACTTCATTTAAAGATGTCTTCTTAGATTCACAAACTGCACAGAATTATGCTGCTTAATTTTCAAGCATAGGTATATTTCCATTTGACTTTCTGTTACTTTGTGTGATGTGACTTGTTCCAATTTTGTTGAGACGTAAATTTTACATATGTATTAGTGATATTAAGTGTTTATATGCAATTTTTATGCATTTGTCTGTTGTCAGTTACTTAAGTGAAATAACTGGTTTGGATGAGGAGAATAATAGTACAAGGAATGTAAGAGTGCAGATATCTGTACAAAGTGGAGATTTTATCTCTTTTGCATATATAATCATGAATAGCCATGTTTTGGATAATTACAATGGTAATACAAGGAATATAAAAATTATGTGATAAACTAGTACTAACTATTGAGCCAAGGCCTTGGCATATGTCTTCCTTCTTTCTTCTCACTGGGGGTTTGAGCCTAAATCAGAGCTCCCTGTCTCATTATTGTGCCTCAGTCTATGCTTCAACCCACCTAGACCTGAGGGCTCTATATTGAGGGGTATTGAGAATTGGCTGAGAAAGTAATCAAACTGTTTCTTATGTATATGTCTCCTTTATATAAAATTCTTGAAGAAATCAGAGTGACAAAACGGTGCAGGAATGAGGTATGTTTGTGACCTCTAGACAAATGTTAACCCAACACTGTAGCATCAATACTAATGCTACAAATATTGACATCTCTCTTATTGAAGTTCAAATAGATATAGCCTGGGGTATTGACAAACCTCTATCCAAAATTAGCATTGAATGTTTGAAGGCATGATTAATGAACTCTGTATGTCAACATAACATAAGCTTCTCAGTTTCTTAATTGTTTCAACTATATACTGAATCATCTTTCCTTCCTATTCTTTTTTCCACTTCTTGCACATTCATTCTTTAGGAGTTCTGTCCTCTTGGGCCATTCTGTGCTTTTGAAGTGATCCATTGTTCCTATGTCTTTTTCATAATGGCACAAAAAAAGCTGCAAGTATTAAGAAGGCCTTCTAAATTCTTACAGCTTTCCAATTCTGTGCTTTTCCTTTTGTGATTCTTGGAACTTTGAATGTTGAAATCATGTTCTGAAACTAGTTTCTGGTTCTACCATGTTCTTTCACTGAGTAAATTGTACTCATTTATCTCTTAAAATTTGACCTTGACAAGTATCTAAAGTGCTAGAAAAAAATTGTTGATTTCTACCATTTCTGAGTTGTCTGGCAGTTACAATTGGTCATTCCAGTTCATCTTTTATAACTACTATCACATACCTACTTACTGGTTTTTCTTGCACACAGTGTTATTTTATACATCTCATATTTTACAGCTTCATTAAAATAAGGACTACATATCAACCTTTTGAAAAAAAAGACGTTCATCTTTCAATAAGTTATCTATTTGAAATCCTATAACTGTACTGTGATGGTTTGTATATGTTCAGCCCAGGAAGTGGCACTATTAGAAGGTGTGGCCCTGTTGGACTAGGTGTGTCACTGTGGGTGTGGGCTTTAAGACCATCATCCTAGCTGCCTGGAAGTCAGTATTCTGCTAGCAGCCTTCAGATGAAGATGTAAAACTCTCAGCTCCTTCTGTACCATGCCTGCCTGGATGCTGCCATATCCCCACCTTGATGATAATGGACTGAACCTCTGAACCTGTAAGCCAGCCCCAATTAAATGTTGTCCTTATAAGAGTGGCCTTGGTCATGGTGTCTTTTCAGAGCAGTAAAACTGTAACTAAGACAGCCTAGTTGCAGAGGAAGACCCCAGTAATTAGAGATGCCAGTATCATGGAATGACCACCAAGAACAGCAGCAGCAGTGGAGTGGATCTACCTGAGCATAGAGTGCTACAGAGGGCAGAGCTGGAGAAGTGTAGAGCTTAGGAGGAGCACAGAAGATCATGTGTGAATCATAGACACTGAAACAAGAAGCTGTAACATTGAAGTTGCCTTGGAGACCCCAAGATGTCCGAAATGCCAGAGCTGTGCACTATCATCTGAGGAAAACTGCTAACAGGAAGTGGAACCAGCCCAGGAGAAAGAAGTTTGTTGCAGTCAACAAAGATGAAAAAGGAATTGGAGATCTGAAGACCGCTTTGACATCAGACATGGAGATGTAGAGTTTGGAGTTTGCCCAGCTGGTTTTCTGTCTTGCTTTGAGGATTACAGTTAAGTGATCAGATGGATCTCAGAAGAGACTTTGAACTTTGGGTTTTTAACATTGTTGAGACTGCTATAGACAATGGGGACTTTGGAATTTAGACTAAATGTACGTTTTCATTATGGTATGGCTAGATATGGCCCCCATAGACTCATGTGTTTGAACAAGTCTATGGAGCCAGGAAGTAGAATGTGATGGTTTGTGATGCCCAGGGAGTAGCACTATTAGGAGGTGTGGCCTTGCTGGAGTAGATGTGTCACTGTGGGTGTGGGCTTTAAGACCCTCATCCTAGCTGCCTGAAAGTGAGTATTCTGTTAGCAGCCTTCAGATGAAGATGTAGAACTCTCAGCTCCTCCTGCACCATGTCTGCCTGGATGATGCCATGCTCCCACCTTGATGATAATGGACTGACCCTCTGAACCTGTAAGCCAGCCCTAATTTAATGTTGTTTTTATAAGAGTGGCCTTGGTCATGGTGTCTCTTCACAGCAGTAAAACCCTAAATAAGACATGTACTATCATTTTCTCTTGCCTCCCCCATCACAGTTTTCAAGGTTCATGTGCATTGTAAACATAATCAAATGAGATTATTAAATTTATCTTTGGTGATCAGTTTCATATAAGCAGGCAGTCTACTTTATAGTCTCAGTGATCATTCTTCTGTTATTTGTTATATAAAAGTTTGTTTACCACTGGAAAACTCAGTTCTCTGTTTCTATAGACTCTAGTAAAGTTGTATCCCTCTTCCAAGGCCAAATAAACCACTGCTAAGACCAAGCCCTTACATATTACATCGTAATATGTACTAATAAAATATAAAAATATTCTTCAATAATTACCTGCAGAAAAAAATAAACTGTGACTTTTAAAAATGTTCTGCGGTCTTATGAACTCACAAAGACTATGACAAACGCACTTGTTCAAACAAGACAAAAGCCCAACATTGAAAAGCAGGAATGGACACAAAGTCCAGCCCACATCAAAAAGCTATTTGCAATTGATACCTGCTGGGAAAGAGAGAAATTGATTTCTCCCAGTGGAGTGTTACTGTGTGTATCAACCATACTCCAGGGTAGGCCTCATGGCCCAGGAGGGATCGGCCAACATAAAACAGACCCAGTGAGGTGTGTGTATTTGGTGTGTGTTTGGTGTGTGTGTGTGTGTGTGTGTGTGTGTGTGTGTGTGTGTTTTCACGCTTTTTGTTTTGTTTTCGTATTTTTTCTCTTACTGTTTTTTTAAGTTTGTTGTTTGTTTTTATTTTATGTTTTTTTTTTTAAGAAAGAGAACATAGAGTTGGACAGAGAGGGAGTGGAGAGGAGCTGGGAGATGAGAGAGAGGAAAAATATAATAAAAACAATCTATGGGAAAAATTAAATAAAATTTTGAGAAAGAAAAAACATAACAAAAACTTTCTGTATCCTGACCATTCCCTTAATGGCCCATCTCTGTTCTTATAAGAAGTACATTCACCTCTATAGGGTGGTGATGACATGCACTTTGAATCCCAGCACCCAGGAGGCAGAGGCAGGAGGATCTCCCTGAGTTAGAGGCCAGCCTGATCTACATAGGGAATTCCTATGCAAAGCTACATAATGTGACACTGCCTCCAAAAATCTTGATAAATCAATCAATCAATCAATAAAACTTATCTTCTCCTCTTAATATATTCATATCAATTGAGAACCTTTTTTTAGCCAACTCGTGGGTGTGGTTTTCCCTTAAGATTGTGGATGGTGCCTTATTTCTGTTGCATTACTGATTGCTTTCCAATGAATTGTAAATCCTCAATAGAATCATTGCAGTTAGGATAGAGCATCCTCCAAAAGCTGGAAATAACCCATATGTCCCTCAACTGAAAAATAGGTAAAGAAAATGTGTTATATCTATCCAATGGAATACTACTCAGCTATTAAAAACAAGGACATCATGAATTTTGCAGGCAAATGGATACAACTAGAAAATATCATCCTGAGTGAGGCAACCCAGCCCCCAAAGGACAAACATGGTATGTACTCACTGATAACTGGATATTAGCCATAAAGTACAAGATAACCATGCTACAATCCACAGACCCAAAGAAACTAAATAAGAAGGAAAGGCCAAGGGTGGATGTTTTAATCTCACTCATTAGGGGAAATAAAATAGACATTAGAGGCAGATAGAGGGAGGGAACTGGGTAAGAGAGGGGAAGGTGGGGTGGGGTGGGGTGGGGTGATCAGGTACCTGTAAGGAGAGGTGATGAGAGCGGGCCAGGAGAGTGAATGGAAATTGGTGGAGGACAGAGGTGGGGGCATCTCTAGGATGTGCCAGAGACCGGGGACAGGGCAGACCCCAGGAGGTTTATGAAAGGCTGTAACTGATATTCCTGGCAGTGGGGGATATGGATCCTGAAATGGCCACCTCTTGTTGTCAGGTAGTATTCCCAGTTGAGGGATAAGGACACCAACCCACCCACAAACCCTTTGACCCAAAATTTGTCCTGCCTACAAGTTTAGGGACAAAGATTGAACAGAGGCTGAGCACTGGCCAACCAATGACTATCTCAACTTGAGACCCATCCCATGGGTAAGAACCAATCCCTGACACTACAAGTGACATTCTCCTATACTTGCAGTCAAGAATCTATCATGACTGTCCTCTGAGAGGCTCTACCCAGCATCTGACTGAAGCAGATGCAGACACCCAGAACCAACCATTAACTGGAGGTCGGGGAATCTTGTGTGATATTCGGAAGAAGGATTGAAGGACTCAGTGGGGATAGGAACTCCACAGAAAGACCAACAGAGTCAACTAACCTGGACCTCTGGGGGCTCCCAGAGACTGAACCACCAACCAAAGAGCATACACGGCTGGACCTAGGCCTTTGTCACATAATGTAACATATGAGCAGCTTGATCTTCATGCGGGTTCCCCAACAACTGGAGCCTGAATCTGTTGCCTCTCTGTGAATCTCACTCCCCTAACTAGGCTACCTTGTCTAGCCTCAGTGAGAGAGGATGCCTAGCCCTGCAGTGACTTGATGTGCCAGGATGGAGGGATACCCAGGGAGGGCTCTCCCTTCTCAGAGGAGAAGGTAAGGTAAGATGGAGGAGGGCTTGTGTGAGGGGAGGACTAAGAGGAAGAAGGCTGTGATAAATAAATAAATAAATAAATAAATATTTTTTTTAAAGATATGGCATCCTCAACTTTTATTCGTTATGCTATTGTTATGCTTGTTCTTCAGCCTTGCTGAGGTGGTTTGAGTGAAACATCACCCCTAGTCTTGGGAATTTGAATCTTCGTCTCCCTATTGAGAGTGCTATTTGGGAGGTATAGATGGTGTGACCTTGGCTGGGAAAGTCGGTCCCTCGAGTGGGCTTTTGATGTTTCAAAGCCTCGTTTCATCCCCAGTGTACAGCTTCTTGCATGTTGTTTGAGATACAAGCTCTCAGCAGCTCCAGCCATTGTACCTGCCTGCTGCCACAGTTCCTAGTTCCTTCCTCTTCTGGAATAGCAAGCTACATAAACCCTTTCTTCTATACTTTGCCTTGGTCATGGTGTTTTAGCACAGCAAAAGGAAAGTAATTAAGCCACTTCTCATTTCTTTTTTCTCTACATATAGCTGATTATCTCAGGTTCTCCATCTTTACCCTTGATTATCTCTTCTCTGCCTGGGTCCTTTCATTTTTTCCAACTCTTGTGTTTTCTTCCCATCCCCTGTCATTCTGTTTCCTCCTATCCTCTGCTAATGTCTACTGCTTTCTGGAGGACACAGGCCCTAAATCAGACTTGTCAAAATTGAGAGAAATGAAGGTGCTAACTTTGCAGTTTTACTAATGACTTAGGTACAAAGCAGTGCTATGTAGAAAAACTGGGAAGTGTAGTCACCATAGCCTAGAAAAGGTCCCAGTTTAAACAAGTCAATATGGGCAAGGAAGATCACTCTGGTCAAATGCCACTAACTTCACTTCTATGAGCAGTAAGAAAATCACAATGCAGACAAACTTAATCAGAATACAGAACCTGTAAGGGGAAAGGAAAGAAATTTAAAGTCGATGGAGAAGGGAAACTGATGACATGGACTAAGGATGGAAATCTGAGTAGTGAGGAGTCAAATCAAAGCACTTACTAAATATTGAGGTTTCCAAAATTTCTGATGAGATCAAAGGATGTTAGAATGAGGCCTTGTATTTGGATTGACATCATTGTGCTGGGTTATTTGCAACAATATCCTTGGATTTATATTTTTAGAATCAGGCATACAGATTTCATTTATAAATCCATGTTAAAGGCCAACAAAAATATCGCTCTTTCGCAGAGATGCTGCCGATGAGTCATTTCAATATTAACATTTGTGGCATTTAAATAAAGTAACAGAGAGGGAAGAAAATGAAGAAACCAGGGGGTCAAGGTTTTAATACAAGTTGTACTGACCAGGGGTAAAGGCTATGACTTTGATTCTGATTATAATGCAAAGAAATGGGAGAGACAAGTCAGAGAGGTGGGATGATTTGATATGTACTTTCCAATTTAGTTTAGTGACAATTGAGAGCTTATTGGAAGCAGGGAAAAGATCTGAAGCAGGGAGGCCATGCAGTCAGTACACTAGAAGAGAAATAATTGCAGATGAAGCAGGCATGATGGAAAAAGATATTGGGCACAATGAGGTAGTGTATTCAGGATGTGGTGTTTCAAACACTAGGAAAGGATGGAGCCGGGGCAGTGAGAGATGACTCAGAGCTTTCTGACTTGAGAATCAGAATACATATTAGTAGTGCTTACTGAGGTGAAAAACAATCAACTGGAAGAATACACAATGTTTGTTGGAAGAATAAATTACCAGAGGACATTTTAAGATGTTGATTTGCAGAGAACTGAGAGATATCCACCTGGAGAAGGGAGGTGGGCAGTACGATACGAGTCCATAAGGTATGGGCTGGATCATGACTGAAGATACAGACATGGAAGCAGATAAAATATAAAATGGCACCTCAGCCCTCCTTTCCTGAGTCTGATCACGTCCCACTGCAGACACTTTACAGAGGAAGTGCTGAGGAAAAACAGGCAGCTGACAGGGGAGGTTGCTATGCAACAGATGAGGGAAGTCATCCAGCCTGGTAGAATTGATGTTGGCCCTTGGGGACAAAATGCTGCAGTCCTTCCTAGCATTAGCTTTCTTTCATATGCAGGCTCCTCGCAGGAGCTGACGCCAGGATAAATGGGAAATGCGCTAAGATCTGCCTGGGATTTGGGAAACGTATGGGTTGGTCTGAGTCACTTCGCCTCTGGATGCCATTTTTCTGCGTCTGTTTCTCCAGCTATCTTGGAAGCACAGCTGGCTGTGTGACCTTGGACACGACCCTCTTTCTGGGATTCCTATTTTGTGTAGTGAGTAAACCAGGCTCGGAGACTGGAAGAGGAGCACACTGCCATTGACAGATAAGCCAGGCATTGTGTCCCTGGGACTTTGAAGCCCAGCCAGCTCTTTTCTGTGGCTGCCTCAGGCACATGGGATGAAGGAAGCATAGATAAATAATTACTCTGAGTCAGAGATTGTCATGGCAGACTTAACCACCTGATGATTCTGGCAGCTTCGGGAAGCACCCAGAAGTCCTAAGAGGCAAGCATGACAGTCTTACTCCCAGGAAAGATGCCTGTCAGTGGGAGCAGAGTGGATCCCAAAGGGAGAGCCTCACATCTAGATAGCCCCACATATATCCTAGAGCATGAGTTTAGTCCTCCTAAAGCATAAGTCTCATTGACTTGGGCATATGTTTGGGTAAAGGAGGTCTGTTGCTTCAGTAGAGTGGTGTGGGTGTCTTAGTCCCCAGAGCAGCATTAGTAAAACATGTAACTAGCAGTCAGAAAGACCCAGTCTTACATTTTATCTTTTCTGCATGCTGGTTCAGTGGCCTTTTGGGTTCGTAAAGTGTATTTGTGCCTCCACTTGTTAGTGTATAAAACGGGAGTGCTGATGTCTACCGTTTAGGGCTACTCTGAGAGAGCAACACACCCCAGTATAGAGAGATTATCCTATAATATACAAGTTGCACCCTTCCCCCTCTCCCCGTCTTCCTCCAACATACACAAAATGAGTCCATGGCTGGATTTATGGAAAGGCAGAGGTGATATGAGTGATTTGTGAGTGGGGTATTCATTCAGTTAGTGGTCAGAGGTACCTGTCCTCTCTCTCTGTTCTCTCTCTCTCTCTCTTTCTTTCTTTCTTTCTTTCTTTCTTTGTTTCCTTCTTTCTTTCTTTCTTTCAGCTTTCCTTATCTCAAACCTAGAGGTGATAAGAAGCAGAGCAAGTATTTAGTGTGGAATTTGTTCCGTCTGGTTAAAAGCTGTCAGGGTGGTATTTTTAAAGGGCAGCTTTCTTTTTAAACGAGCTTCCCTGTCCTGGTAGTCACCTTGTTTCAGGATGTGAGCACTCAGCACAGGCTCAGCTTCAGCAGCCTCATCCTAACAACCAAACTCATAGCACCGTAGCCGATGTTTTTATATAAGCTCATTTTGGTAGCTGTGCTGATTCATGTGCACCTTCTAACCTGATAGAGAAAACTAGCCATGGAGAAGTCAGAGGCCTCAGTGCTTAACTGAAAGGAACTGGCTGTTCATTGTGGTGGCTTGAATTCTAGAATTTGGATTCTCTATGGAAACGACTAGTTTAGGGAATTTCTAGTTCCACATCTCATTCTGCTAATCAACAGGCAGATCAGCAGACTCTTAGAGGATGACTGCTTCAGAAAATGTGACACGTTGTTCTGCTGCCTGAACACCGTAATGATCACTGTTATTTGTCAACTTGACAGAATCTATAATCACCTGGGATAAGGGGCCTCTGGGCAAGAATGTGTGGATTAACTTAATTGCATTACTTGAGGTAGAAAGAATAGCCCAGTGTGGGTGGTACCTTCCCCGACTTGGATCCAGGACTATAGTAAATGGAGAAAATAAGTTCAACAGTAGTAGGCATGTAGTCATTCTCTGTTCCTGATTATGGATGTGGTGTGAGCAGGTACTTCATGTTCCCACCACCGTACCTTCCCTGCTGTGATGGACTGTACCCATCCACCGAGAACAAAAATAAGCCTTTTCCTCTCTTAAGTTGTTGTTGTGAGAGTATTTTATCTCAGCAACAGGACAGGAGAGTAAAATTTCTGCCACAGACTCTGTGAAGACCATTCCTACTTCTGTCAATATTCCATCCTAACAGAGCTAGCAGGGCCACTCCTTAGGTTTAATGTCAACAGAGTCTTAATTTCGCTATATGACAGGCTTGCTACTTTAACTAGAGAGACTGCCCCCGAGGTTTCCTACATACAGTGATACAATCCCTCGGCTTAATTCTAAGCATGCTTCATTTTGTGCCTTAACTAATAATTTCCCTTCACTTTTAATATTATGCATGTTATTAGAAGATACAATTTTGTCATGTGTGGTAACACCTGCTTTATAATTGCAGCATCCAGGAAGTAGAGGCAGGCAGATCTCTGTGAGTTCAAGGCTGGTCTGTCTGGTCTACAAAGAGTTACAGGTTAGCCAGGACTGCAGAGAGTGAGCCTGTCTCAAAAAAGAAATACAGTTTTTTTTTTTTATATAACAGTAAAACAGTGTTTTAAATGTAGGTTCACATTTTACATAATATGATTAAGAAATTCCACATTTTTGGAATAGCCTTGAGCTCTTTGACACAGAAAAAGACTTTCTGAACAGAACACCAGTAGCACAAGCACTAAGATTGACAATTGTTATTGGGACCTCATGAACCTGAAAGGCTTCTGTAAGCCAAAGGACACCATCAATACAACAAAACAGCAGCCTGGAGAATGGGAAAATATTTTCACCAACTCCACATTCAACAGAGGGATAATATCCAAAATATATAAAGAATTCAAGAAACTAGATATCAAAAAACCCAAATAATCTAATTAAAAATGGGGTACAATCTAAAGAGAGAATTCTCAATAGAAGAAACTCAAGTGGCCAAGAAACACTTACTGAAATGTTCAACATCTTTAGTAATCAAGAAGATGCAAATCAAATTTCAATTTCAAGTATGTGAAAGTAAGGGGAACATTTGTCCAGTGCTGGTGGGGGTGCAAAGTTGTCCAGTCACTATGGAAATCAGTGTAGCAGTTCCTCAGAATGTTGGGAATTTACCTACCTCAACATCCATCTATACCATTCTGGACGTATATTCAAAGAATGGTACATTCTACCACAAGGGCACTTGCACAGCCATGCTTATTGCTGCTCTATTCATAACAGCCAGTAACTAGAAACAATGTAGATGTCCCTCAACAGAAGGATAAAGAAAATATAATGTATTTATACAATGGATGGATCTAGGGGGAAAATCATTCTGAGTAAGGTATCCCAGACCCAGAAAGACAAGTATGGTATATATTCACTTATGTGTGGATATTAGCTGTTAAGTCAATGATAACCAAGCTACAATCTTTAGAATTACAGAGATTAGGTATAGAGTAAGGGACTTGGGAGAGAGATAGATCTTGTTAGGATAGAGAAATAGAATAGATTAGATACCAATGGATGGGTAGAGTTGGAATAGGAGAATCAAGTAGGAAAGGGATAAGAAGTCCAGGCAGGAATATCAGGAGAGACAGCTAAAACTAAGGGCCATTTGAGAATGTAAACCTAATACAGTAGAAACTTCCTGAAATATATACACATATGAAAGTGATCTCAATGACATTGCCAAATAATGGGGCAGACAGGGACCCAACGAGCCATCTCTTGTCAGCAAACAAAGCTTCCAGAACCATGATTCAGTTACATCTAATTTAGTTGTTGACCAAAGGGACCCCATGGAAATCCCCAAACAATGCAGGCTATTGTCAGGACCATACATTGTTCTCCACAAACTGAGGCTGAAGACAACATCTATACAACTCCCTGAACCTGGAGAAGTCAAGCTGGTGCCTGTATAGAGACTTCACCACTACATACTAGCATATTTGTTACATGACGATACTCTACCAAAAGAGAAACATAAACACCACCCCAGCCACAAACCCTTTAATCTGCAATGGTGTTCTGCCTGCAAGATATGCTAGGACAACAGTGGCAAAAATAAAATAAAATAAAATAAAATAAAATAAAATAAAACTTATGGACGTAACCAACTAATATCTGATTTGATTTAAGTTCCACTTCACGAGATAGAACCCATACCCAACACTGCTTAGGTGATCAAGAACCTGAGACTAGGTAGCTCAGGAACCTAGGGTAAAACTGAACACCTCTAGTATAAAAAAAGAGGGAAAGTAATGATAAAATTGCTCCTAATGATATTCTGCTGTACTCATGGATCCGTGCCTTGTTCAGCCATCATCAGAGAAGCTTCCTCTTACAGCAGATGGGAACAAACACAGAGACCCACAGGCAGACATTATTCAGAGTGATAGTCCTTGAAACACTGAGCCCTAAATGAAATATTTCCATCAAATCTCTTAGAGCTTAGGGAACCCTGTGGAAGAGGAGGCAGAAAGGGTGTAAGACAGAAGGGATGGAAGGCCCGAGGAGAAGAAGGCCCCCTGAATCAACAGGAGCAAACAGCATAGGAACTTACAAAGGCCGAGTCAGCAAGCACAGGGCCTGCACGAGTCTGCATCGGGTCTGCTGCGTATATATTATGGCTTCCAATTTAGTGTTTTCATGGGATTCCTGAGTGTGCAAAGGAGTGTGCCTCTGGCCTTTGTGCTTTCTCTTGGGCTCTTTTCCTTCTGTTGGTTTGTCTTACCCAACTTCAATGTGATAGCTTTTGTTTGTATCTTATCATATTAATTTTTAAAATATTTTTTAAATGAGTGAATGAATAAATAAATGAATGAATGAATGAAAACCTAGCCACCATGGTAAAGATTAACAACTGAACTGTCACTTATATCTGCTGGGAGAGGGAAAATCTCCAGGACAGGCCTAATGTTTGGGAGAACTTGAGCAATATATAATGTGTGTATGTGCTTTTATGTGGTTACAGTTTGGTGGTGTTTCTGTGTTTGTTGTTGTTGCTGCTGCTGCTGCTGTTTGGGGGGTGTTTTATTTTCCTGGTTTTGTGGGAGATGTCGTATTGGGTTTTGGGTTGAGTTTTTGTTTTTTGGTTTTTTAAAAAAGAACTTAAAGTTGGGTGGGTAAGGGTGGGAAGAGAATCTGAAGGGACTTGGGTGAAGGAAAAGAATAATATATTTAAACTCAGCTGGACAGTGGTGGCATATGACTTTAATCCCAGAACTCGGGAGGTAGAGGCAGAGGGATCTCTGTGAGTTTGAGGCCAGCCTGCTCTACAGAGTGAGTTCCAAGAAAGCCAGGGCTACACAGAGAAACCCTGTCTCAAAAAACAAAAATATAATATAATAGAACATAACATAATATATATAATTGTTTTAAATAATATAAAAAAAGAAATCCCACATTTTAATGTTTAAATATTTTCCAGTTTTTATATTCTATATAAAAGGTAGATATATTTGGTTCTAAATATTACAGCAAATCTCTGGTAATTTTCTTAGAGCTAATCCCTTAATAATCAATTGTTGATATGTGCTAAAATGAACACTCAAAAGCTCTCGAGGTATTTCTATGTAGAATTATGTACTTAAATTTTGCTTAGATTTGAAAAGTAGATGAGTTAATAAGCTTCTTTTCTAAATGCCTTCACTTTCTTTTAATTATAGAAGAAATACAGCTTGCTTAGGAAATTGGAAAACACATAAGCAATAAAGAACAAAATAAATCAGGCTTCTGTACCTCGGCAACATAATGACTATTGTCCTCTTTAGTATTTTCTTTATTTATTTCCATTTGACTCCTTTCTTTCACATTCTACGCATAACTAATCTGTCAGGTAAGTAATTTATGTTCTATATTTGAAATATATTTAAAATATGACCACTTCTTGCTATTTTTATAGTTATATCTCTGGTTATAAACACCATCAATGCTGAGAGCTCCCAGGGACTAAACCACTAACCAAAGAGTACACATGGAGGGACCCAGGGCTCCTGCTATATATGTAGCAGAGGATGGCTTTGTCTGACCTCAATGGGAGGGAAAGGAGGCTTGATGCCCCAGTGTAGGGAGAGGCTAGAGGGGTGAGGCAGGAGTGAGTGAGTGGGTGGAGGAGCACCCTCATAGAAGTGAAGGTGGGGGTGGCTAAAGGGGATGGAAGGTTTGTGGAGGCATAACTGGGAATGGGGATAACATTTGAAATGTAAATAAAATGACAAATAAATAAACAAATGAATAAACAAACAAACACTAGTATTGCTCCTGTAAACCATTACAATTAATCTCTCATTTGTATCAACATTTCCATCTTGTCCCAGACAGTCAATTTATACCACATCCCGAGAGATCATGTCATAGCACTGCACACAGAAATACTTCTGACCAGAGATCCTGTTTCCCCACTAAAGAAGTCTGGGGCAGGGTTCTCCAGAAGGCTGTCTATGCTTTGAATCAGTGTCCAATTAAATAGTGGTATTTCTCCTATAGTTAGGATTCACAGGTTCAAGAATCGAAACATGGAAATGAGAATGGTAGTGCTCACTACCATCCCTAGTGACCCACTAGAGAAATGTTTGCTTCCTGTTCCAGTGACATTGTGTTCTACAAGCTTTGTTTCTAGAGGGAAGGATGCTTCTGCCAGGAGGTACAACAGACATTCCATTGAACTAGAAGCTAGTTTAGATTTTGGCCACCTTAGATTTTGAAGTCAGCTAAATAGGAAAGTAGTCATGCTGTTAGCAAGTGGAATTAATCCAGACTACTAGAGAGAGAAATTGGACTACTCCACAATGGAAGTAAAGAAGAATATGTCTGAAATGCAGGAGTATTCCCTTCCAGTATGATCTAGTTTGGTTGCTGTTGTTGTGATAAACACCAGAACCAAAACCAACTTGGGATAAGAAAGAGTTATTTGGCTTACAAGTTACAGTCCATCAATAAAGGGAGTCAAGTCAAGAATTGAAGGCATCAACTGAAGCAGAGAGACTGCAGAGAAATACTGCTTACTGGCTTGCTTCCATGGCTCGTTCCACTTGCTTTGTTATATAACTCAGGACCGATTGCCCAGTGGTGGCACAGCTCACAATGGGCTGGGTTCTCACATATCAGTCAATAACCAAGAGAATGCCCCACAGCCATCCCTATAGGCCAATCTGATTGAATCAATTTTATAGTCAAGGTTCCCTCTTCCCAGTTACTCTAGTTCATGTCAAGGTGACAAAAATTAATCAGCATAGGGCATATATTGGTCTTACTATGTCCTGTGTTTAACGTTTATAACAGCCTATCCAAGCAAAATGATGAATTCCCTTCAGGAATGAGGGTATAAGCCATCGCTCCAGGTAAAGAACAAGTGCTGGATGAGGATGCAGAAAATACAGAATGAGTAGAAGGAGGTAGTTGTAAATACCAGCTAAGGCCTTACTACAAGTTATAGAACTGAGGATTGCAATTGACAATGCTTTGGTCCTATTTAAGGATATGCTTGTTCAGAATATTAAATAGATATTTGTGTTTTCTTCTAATATTTTTATCATATATTAGTTTCTAGCACCAGCTTGGGATTTCTGTGATTCCCAGCCCTGCAGACTGTGTTCTCAGTCTCACCAGTGTGAGACAGCCACTGCAGCGCTACTCTGATTACTGAGACACCAAGTCCCAAGGATCTAGAAACTACCAGTTCTTCACCTGTCCAAGTGATGAGTGATTCAGTTGTTGTTACTATTTCAAAGTAAGTTACATTATTTATACATACATATATATTCTTATTCTTTTAATATATATAAATATATAGTGATGTCTTTTATTTTCATATAATGTAATATAGATTATGATAATATTAGTTTTGTGCACCAGCTTGAGATTATTGTGGCACCCAGCCCTGTGAACTGTGCTCTCAACTACTAGGTTCTCTTTCTCTCTCTCTCTCTCTCTCTTTTTCTCTCTGTGTGTGTACACTTCATATTGATTCTATTCCTCTAGAGTACCCTGACTAATATACTCCTATTCTCACAATCATTCCATATTTCTTGTAAAACTCTAACTAATATCAGTTCTTATATTGGCTCATAAAATAAAAAATGATCCATTGACACATGTCTGGCTTCAGGCCTGCAGTCATATTGGATTCCTTATAGACATTTAAATATACCCATCATGTTTTCACCTTAGGTGTTTGCTCTACTGCTTCCATGTGCCAAAAATATTCTCTTTTGTTGTTGTTGCTGCTGCCGCTGCTGCTGTTATTCTCAAGACAGGGATTCTCTGTGTAGCTCTGACTGTCCTGGAACTTGCTCTGTAGACCAGGTCGGCCTCAAACTCACAGAGATACACATGCCTCTGCCTCCTGAGTACTGAGATTAAAGGTGTGCAAAACCATGGCAACAAAGAATACTCTCTATGATATAGCTGCATAACCAATTCCCCTGTTGTGAAGTATTTACTCAAGTGAGCACCCCCATACTAATCCAATCCTCTTTGTTCTATTTTTCCCTTAGAACTTTTATTGAGAAATGTATTATATGCTTCAGTTCCTTTTTATGTTGATTGTTCATAGAATGTTTTTTTTCCACTAGAAAATAAGATTCAAAAGAGAAACATGTATTTGGATGTTTTGCTTGTTTCTAAAGAACATTAAATAAAGACCTAGCACAGAGAAGACTGATCAGTCTTGACTTTTTTCCTTGCACCTTTCAATATTTTTCTTTTGTTCTATATAGTTAGCATTTTGACTATGATATAACATGGGGTTCTTTTCTTTTTTGGTCTTGTCTAGTTGGGGTTCTGTGTGCTTCTTGTGTGTATATGGTTATGTCTTAGTTTGGAGCACTTTCTTCTAAAGCCCTGTTAAAGATCCCATGCCATTGTCTCAGAACTCTCTCTCTTTTACATGTATAATTCACAGATTTGATCTACTGATGGCGTCCCACATTTCCTGTGTGTTCCTAGTCTGATCTTTTAAGTGTTTTCTCTTTCTTTTCTTTATTTTTTCTTTTTGAAGTTTTGATATCCTATATTCTGCTTGATTCTTTATGCCTGTAAGACTTTTGCCTGAGTCTTCCGATTGAAATATTGAGGTTTTTAAATTCCATTTTAACTTCAGCTTGTATTCTCTTCAACATTTCTATCCCTTTTTAAATTCAATTTTCAAGTTCTCAGTTATCATTATATCAATGTATATTTATATTTTCTTTGGTATCACTCAAGCATTTATTGTTGTTGTTGTTTGTGTGTGTGTGTGTGTTCAATAAAGTGCTAGCTTATGACTTCTTTAAATTCCTTAAATTATTTGATAAAACTTTTAATTGATCTCTTAAATCCTGTGTCCTGGGGTTCATCTATTTAGTTTATTATTACCAAGTCCAGATGCAGCATAAGGTACAACCTTGACTATCTCTGGAACACAGCTGCTCTGTGTTCTCAGAAACTACTTCCCAGAAGATTTCACTTCAGTGATGCTGGTCTCTTCTTAATCACCACTAATTTCTTAGCTCCAGCTAACCAGCATCAATTGTCCCAGTAGTCCCTTCTCCTCTTGAATATAAAGCCAGAGACACATGATTGAAGCTGCCGAGTTCTGCTGCTTGCTGGGGCTAGAACATGGCCCCTTGTTTTATTACATTATCACTAGCTTCCTCTTTTCCAACTCCTTCACTACCTGAGCTTGGCTATTTATGGCCTTGTTATTGTTTCATGTGGATATGAGATATTATTTGTGTCAAGTTTACAAGGGGTGGATTGTGATGGCTATTCCTGATTGTCAATTTGACTATATCCGAAATGAACTACAATCCATAATTGGAAGGCTCACCTGTGATTCAGATTTTGAGGCTAGGAGATACAAGTTTCTGACCTGGGTCTTGGCATGGAGATCTTGAGGCATAGTGGCTATGATTCCCAGGAGACTAAGACAAGGAGATCTCTGAGTTCAAGGTC
The DNA here is from genome assembly GCF_011762505.2 of Arvicanthis niloticus. NCBI lineage: Eukaryota > Metazoa > Chordata > Mammalia > Rodentia > Muridae > Arvicanthis > Arvicanthis niloticus. The sequence continues at coordinate 49,006,695 of NC_047679.1, read as the reverse complement.
GGCCTAGGACAAACAAGTCCCAGAACCAGGAAAGGTGGTACACATCTTTAATCTGGGCCACACTTTCTGCTGGAGACCTACATAAGGACATTGGAAGAAGAAAGATTTGCTCTTCATCAGACTGAACCAGAGAGCAAAGTCTCTGTTGGGCTTTTTAAAGACTTCCTTTGTCAATGCAATTAATATAAATCTCTTTACCTTAGTCAGTCTCTTCAGACAATAGAAAAAAGCAGCCACATTCTTCACCAAAATATCACAAAAGCAGTCTCTCAGCCACATATTAAAGTTCTTCTCCACTGAAATCTCCTGGGCCAGCAAGTCTACACCGTTCAAATAACCCTCAGCACCATTGTCTTCCATATTCCTATTATGCTGGCCCATTAAGTCCCACTTAAAGCATTCTATTGCTGTCCAAATCCAAAGTCCCCAAACCCACATTCTTCCAAACAAAAGCATGGTCAGGCCTATCACAGTAATACTCATAATACTCCAGGTACCAGCTTCTGTCTTAGGGCTTTACTGCTGTGAACGGACACCATGACCAAGGCAACTCTTATAAAGGACAACATTTAATTGGGGTTGACTTACAGGTTCGGAAGTTCAGTCCAGTATCATCAAGGTGAGAACATGGCAGCATCTGGGCAGGCATGGTACAGGAGGAGCTGAGAGTTCTTTCTATATCTTCATCTGAAGACTGCTTGCAGAATACCGACTTCCAGGAAGTTAGGACAAAGCCCACATCCACAGTAACACACCTACTCCAATAAGGCCACACCTACTCCAACAGGGCCAGTGCCACTCCCTGAGCAGAGCATATATAAACCATCACACTAGTTAATCCTGGTACTAGAAAGAGTGACAGAGGAAGAATGAGAGATTGAGGTTGTCCTAGTCTGCACAGTGAGACTTTGTATCAAAACAAAACAAAAGAAATAAAAAACAGACAAAATTGTACTAATAAGCTATAAAATTCTAAATGGTATGATGCTTCCAGGAAAATAGACACAGAATAATAGAAGAAACCAGAGAGGCAAGAAATCAACCCAAGGGTTTGATTATTTTTACAGGATCATCGAAAACATATAATCAGGAAACATAGACTTTAACAAACACTATTGGGGAATGGATATAAAAAAATGAAAGTAAATCCTTACACCATATACAAAGTTCCACTCAAAATAAATGAAACAATAACCTCAAATTCTAAAAGTTTTTAAAGAAAGCTTTGCTCTTACATTTTAGATGTGACACTAAGATCATGTGAAACAAAAGCAAAAGTAAATACATGGGATGACACAGATGTAACAAACAATGCCTAGCAACAAGGGAATCAATAAGTAAAATTAGATGGTAAGCTATAAAATTGAAGAAAATAATTGAAATTTTTATAAGTTACCAATATTCAAATATGTAAGAAACTCATGCAACTCAGTAGCAAAACAGAAATAACACCAGCAGATTACCTGATCCAAAATGTGAGCAGAGTTCTAGGTACCATGGAAGAATAGAAGCTGTCTCCATGTGATTCAGTCAAAGAGAAGGCTCAGCATAAGAACAAACAGACTCTATTGCAAAGAAAGGAAGAGGAAGAGCCACAGACATTGATAAAGGTAGTGGTAGAACCATGGAGAATAAAAAAGTTGCTGAACCGAACACAGCTCCAGTTGCAAGACTCTCCAGCAGGGAAAGAAAACAGATGCTGCCTCTAAAAACTTACTTAGGCAGACTTGGCAAAAAGACACTGGAAGTTCTACCTTCAGATAATGGCATAGCCCACATAAGACTCAAATATACTCAACAGATTTAGGTGAGAAAGCGATCCTACTGGAAGACAACAGAAGGACAAAAAACCAATTTTGCCACTCTATATGATTCAGAGGGCAATGGTTAGGTGCCACCTTGAGAGATCATCTGTTGTTAAATTGATATATCCTGAGTATGACAATCGGAAACAAGTCTGGTAGCTTGGGTTTAACCTGTCACAGCACACATGGCCTTAGAAGTTTGTGACTAACAGTAGGGCTAGATACGCACAGGCGGATAAAGGAAACTTCATATGGTTGCCTTAAACAGTGGACAGGAGTAAATTTCATCAAGTGAGACTAGCGTGAACTTGATCTTTCTAAGCCTGGGGTCAGGAGCCTTTGCACACTTTAGACCAGAGCCTGAGAATATTGAAGCCCATACCTCTATCAAGCTGACTAATCTTGGAAGTTCCTGCGAGTCCAAGGGCAGGTCCACCATCTGTACAGATGTCAATGCTGTAATTGGTTACCACACTCCCAACACACTCCAGAGAAAACCACACGATAAAATTAATCACCCCCGGTGGTTTGGGTGCCACCCAAGGCTATGAAAATCTGCCCCTCCCACACTCTGCAGAGGTAAGTGGAGCCAGTAGGAGTTACTGGCATGCAGAAGAAGGGAAGCTACTACAGTAAAGACAGCTCTGAAGGACAGCAGATGTTTAACTGCTACGGGCTAAATAGCAGCATAAAGAATAGGGAAGACAAAAGTCCAGAGTTTAACCACCGTCTCTCCCACTGTGCATATAACTGTATAATGATACTGCAAAATCATTTTCTGAGTTTCTCTTTTCTTTTTTTTTTCTTTTCTTGGGCTTTTTCTTCTTTTACATTCTTCTCCATGAATTTTCTTCTTTCATTTTTGAACCTCTTTTTGACACCTCTTTTTTGTTCTTTATTCGCCTCCTTCCTATATCCTATTCATTGACAGTTTACCCAAACATTTTGTAACTTCATGGCATATTCTGCATTCATTTCTCATTTTCTCTTTTGTGGCCATTGATGATGTAGTCTTGGGATTTGATAAATTTTAAATGTATTCCCGTATCTTCTGTGTCTTGAAGTTTGTTGATACAGCAGTCTGGTTTCTCCTCCATCACTAGTATTAGAGGTTGTGCTCTCACTAATGGGCTGATTAATAAGAAGGATGTGAAATAAAACTGGAATTGATATTATAATTAAAATATATAAAAAATGCACGAGATACATAAAAAGGAAAGGAAGCAAAATTCCCCCCGAAAGATCATAGCGTATCGAGTACTGAATTTAGGACACTGGAAATGTGAAATGTGGGATTAAGATTTCAAAAGTTTCTGGTGAAAGTAATCAATGAAGTCAAAAGGTTTTTTTTTTTTTAAAAAAAAAAAAAAAAACAAAACAAGCAGAATTTAATCCAGAAGCTGGAGAGAAAGTCAGCAACATAAAGGAAAAAGAATCAACATAGCGGATGAGAAAAATCAACATGTAAAAAAAAAATCTGCAAGGAAATTAAGAACTTGTAAAGGGTTAAACACTGCAACCACCACAAGCATGCACAGAATCCCACAGTCCCCACCCACGCCCAACTTAGAAACCACATTACCAGTGAACCCTCAGCAACCTGATTCTGGCCATTAAATGCAGCACACCAGGAAACACCAGCCAACCACATATGAGACCACACTGCTGTTTACCACTGGTACTCCAACTTCCACTCCATGCAGAATCCAGACAAGTGCTTAAACATTTGCCAGATCAGAGACCACAGCACTGACAACCCCCAATACTCCAGCACTCAGCACCACAGAGACCCAAGGAGCATCTAACCACGAATTTGGAGGCCACATACTCACCAAACCCTGGCATCCAAACTCTCATTAAGGGCAGAACCCAGAGGTATGCCTTCCTATTCATCAAGTCAGAGGTCACACCTCAGCCAAATCCTCACACTCTCTGTCCCTACTGCCACAGCACACCACAGAGCTCACACTAGCACCCGGTATCAAAGGATCCCACAGAATGCCCATTAACTACTCAGAAGCACCATTTCCATTCCTGACATCCCAATCTCCACTGTGCAGAGAACACAGCAGGGCAGCTAGTATCCATCAAGTCAGAATCTATACCTACACCAGCACCAGGTATCTGACCATTGGGGATACAAGATTTCACAGAATGCCCACTGAGTCCCAAGCTGAGAGGCATCACCTAATCAAGCCCAGGATGCCAATCTTCTCCCTGACAACTAACACACATCACCCAGCTATAGCCCCACTGACCCAGGCATCCCATCCTACTTCTTTGCTGACTCGTGCAAGGCACCCCCTTGTGAGAATAGCAACCATGCACTCCCTAGCCAATATGAAATCACTGTAGCTACCAGTCTCAAGAATCAATACTAATTATCTCTGCATGGATGAGCTTCATGCATGAGCTAGGCAATCTAAAACCAGCTAAGTTAAGGTCACAATAAGCATTTGATACAAAAGTCCACTCAACACCGTTGGGTGAGAAACTCATTTGAAAAGACTCAACCAACAAACTAACTAGATGTGCAAATTTAAATGCAAAAGCCGCAAATTACCATGGGAAAAAAAAAAAAAAACAAGACAACATGTCTCCTCCCCATAATACAAGTCAACAGTTAGAGGAACTTAGATTTAACTTCAGAAAAGAACTCAAAACAGTAATTATAAATATGATTAAGGACTTTAAGTAGGACACAAGTAAACTACTGGATGGATTTAAAGAGAACTGGAGTAAACTCCAGAACACATTTACAAGAACACAAAGAGCTAAACGCAATAATGAAGTCAGTTCAGAATATGAAAAAGGAAACTCATTCTCGCTGCCTACTTGTCTATCAGCTACCAAACACAACATTTGGCTCTGGAACCACATGGAGTCTGACTCAGAACCTTAGTTAAAGATCCCCTAGAGCCAATCCCTGTCCATTGTCTGGGTACAAAGACATCCTGGAATCAGAACAAGAACATCATGTAGAAATCCCCAGAGCCAGCCTTCCCACATGACCACCTACTGCCCACAACCTACCTACTGTTTTGGCTCCGGAACTGTGTAAAACGTGACCCAGAACCCCAAAGTGACCTCAAAATTGAAAATCTTGACAAGTTGGGGTAACAGCCAGGAATAATCAAACATCCATGCAACAAAAATATCTTAGAAAACTGAAACTTGAAATTTATAGAAAAAAGAATAAAACTGAAAAATATTATACTGAGTGAGGTACACAGACCCAGAAAGAAAAATGGTATCTGTTCTCTCTCATGCACAGGTCTTTACCTCAAATGCTTTGATTTCTATGTTGAAGAATGAATGAGTAAGGGTACTACATAAGAGGGAGCAAAAAGGGAGTCATGAGATACGGGTAGTAAAATACATGATGCGGAAGCGGAGAGGGGAGTAATGTGGGTAGAAAGGTTTAAAATAAGGATGGAGGCTTGGAGATAGGAAAACAATCTAAGTAGAAACTATTAATTTTAAGAGACAATTGTAATATACAATCTTTTAAAAAGGTAGTTTGAATGGAGGTACCCTATATGAGTCTTGCTGATGTTCCCAGAAACTATAACTTTGAGAGGAAAAGCCCAATACTAGATACAAGATACATCCCTGCAAGTTATTTGCCAGGGAGTCCCCAGAGGTTACAAATTCAATAGACGTGATTGTCATTGATCTTGATCACCCACTAGAACTAGATGAACACCCTATTGGTGAAGACACCACCCGTTTTTTGATACAGGACACAGAAATCAGGCTGGGATTATTCTGAAGCTTCCTGTCTGTTGGTGGGTGTCCACAGTGCAAGAATGCTGTTCAGCCTGCTGTAGAAGAAACGATACAATGCTATTACTGAGCTGTGGACCCAAAATGCTACAACACTGATTGTAGAAGCAATCAGTGCAAAAATGGCATGACTATTTAGAGGTAACCGACTGCTTTCTGATTATATCTGAGAGTCCATAGGAGGGAATGAATGCACACCTGGCCAAAACCATATGGCCAGGCTGGTTCCAGGCCCTGGGTGGGAACTTACCACTGATGTTTTGCTAAATACACATGTAGTCAAACTGTCTTTTAACCACTTATAGTTTCACTTAGAATACTGCTGCTCTCAGCTCTATTGCAGTGAGCAGCAGTTAAACCAGTGATCCATAAATGATCAAAGTGCTAAAAAAAATAAGTGGCTATTGGGTGCTCAGCCTTAAAGGGGACATCTAATATCACCCCTTTCAAGGCTCAGGAAGCATCAGAGAAGACAGGGATGCCTTGAAATGCTCTACCTTTAGATCATTAAATGACTGCTAAGATCATGAACACCACAATATCTATGGCTACGTGCAGACATCAAAAAGTGGGGGGGGGGGTAACCCATGAAATTAGGAGGGGAACTAGTTGAAAAAAATTAGGGAAATTGGGAGGGATAAGAGAGGGTGACCCCCATAGGAAGATCAGCAGTCTAAGTAACCTGGACCCCTGAGATCTCTCAGACACTGAGCCACAAAACAGGTAGTATATATGAACTAGTCTGAAGCCCCTGACACATATACAGCAGAGGAGTGCCTGGTCTGGCCTCAGTGAGGGGAGATGCACCTAATCCTCCAGAGACTTGAGGCCCCAGAGAGTAGGGAGGCCTGGAGGGGTAGGGGCTTGGGGACATCCTCTTGAAGATGGTGGAGAAAGTATTGGATGAGGAACAGTCAGAGGGTGGACCAGGAGGGGGATAACAACTGGGGTAAAAAAAAGGAGAGGGCTAAGAGTGTAGATATGATCAAAATCTTTTGTATACATGTTTGAAATTGTAAAAATTAAATTATAATTTTAAAATGAGAAAAGATGGTTTTGGGTTATGAGCTTAACATTTAGTGGCTGAGCCACTAAATACTTATCCTTATACCCCATAGATAAGTGTAGCTCTTACCTCCCATCAAAGCAGCTTCACATGGAGACTATTTTCAAAAAGCCACAGTTGGTCAAAAACACTTGACTGTGATGTGCCCAGTCTCAGTTGATATACTTACAACATAACTCCTTACACTTAAGACTCAGAGAACATTGTGGAAGAGGAGTGGAAAGATTCTGAGAGCCAGAAAACCAGAAAGTCTGATGTGTCGGGGGGGGGGGGGAAGGTGTCCTTTCTAGATACGGCAGGATAGGTACACCCATGAAAGGCCAACAATATGGCTGCCTAAACAAGACCTAAACAATTCTAATACCAGTTGACAAACCAACATGGGTGGGAGAAATATCAAGTGACCTTACCCCTATAAGAAATTAATGACTACTGAAATATAGAGAGTTATTCCTCATCAGGAATGGACATCCTAATTGTCTGTGCAATACCAAGCAGTCAGCCCTAAAAACATATACATATAAGTGACACTGAGTGAATTCAGCTTCTCATGCTTATATATTTATTCGTGTGTGTGTGTGTGTGTGTGTGTGTGTGTGTGTGTGTGTGTGTGTTTATATTTAAGGCAAAACAGGCCTTAAATTTAAGACGGAGTGGGAGGGTATGGAATGGGTGGAGAGAGGAGAAGGGAGAAATTATGTAATTATATTTTAATAAAAATTTTAGATGCTCAGGATCTACCCAGCATGGAAGAGAGCTTCCTCCTGACTGCCCGAAGGCGACAGTCTTCGTTTGGCTGCCTTTGGATCAAGATGTAGAACTCTGGGCTCCTCCAGCACCAAGTTTGCCTGCATGATGCCATGCTTTCCACCATGATGATAAAGCATGGACCCACTGAAACTAACCTGTTAACTGACTGAGCTGGCTTGGCCACAATGTTATATGACTGATGGATGTCTGTGCTACCTCCCTAACTGATCCAGACATCAAGGTCACTCTAGTGCTTGAGCATATAGACCAGGATCTAAGGACAAACCTGGACAAAACACCCCCACCAGGCTTGCCAGTTGAGACCATCAAAGATCTGATGCATCAGGTTCTAAGCAGCCTAGAGTTTCTTCAGGCAAATTGCATCGCCCCCTGAGACCTGAAGCCAGAGAACATTCTAGTGAAAAGTAATGAGACAGTCAAGCTGGATGACTTTGGTCTAGCCAGAATCCACAGCTATCAGATGGCCCTCACACTTGTGGCTGTTACACTCTAGTACCAGGCTCCTGAAATTCCTTTTCAGTCTATGTACTCAACACCTGTGGACATGTGGCATGTTGACTGTATCTTTGCAGAGATGTTTCATTAAAAGTCCCTCTTCTGTGGAAACTCTGAAGCCGACCAGTTGGGCAAAATCTTTGATTTCGTTGGATTGCCTCCAGAAGATGACTGGCCTCAAGAAGTGTCTCTACTGCAGGAGCCTTTGCCCCTAGAAGGTCTTGGCCATGAGTTGCCGGAAATGCTGACTTTTATCCTACATACGTGAGTCAACTGCCTTCTGAGCCCTGAAGCACTCTTATCTACACAAGGAAGAAGGTGATCTGTAGTGAGAAGAGTGGCTGCCTTTTCCATGCTTCTGGACAGAATCTTCTGGAGAGAATCTCACTGAAATGGCAGCCTGTGCTTTCTCCTGAGGCTGTGGAGACACCCTCAGTTGTTTGTTTGTTTGCTTTTTACAGAAAATATTTTAAGCCTTAAATGTCAATTTACCACCTAACTCTCTTGCCCTTCTATTTCTTTACACTTTGGTGGACATATCATGTATTCTCTTCTCTCTGATTTATATTGGTGTATTTTTTTATATAAGAAAACAAAATAAGACAAGGAGAGAGAGAGAGACAGAGAGAGAGAGAGACAGAGAGAGAGAGAGGCAGAGAGAGAGAAAGAGAGAGAGAGAGAGAGAGAGAGAGAGAGAGAGAGAGAGAGAGAGAGAAAAGAGAGCTTGGTCATGGTGTCTCTTCACCATGGATTTTATTTCACATCAATAAAATCTAAATTAAGTCAGAAGTTGGTACCAGGGACTGGGGTATTTCTGTGATAGGCCTGACCTTGTTTTTGTTTAGAATAATTTGGATTTTATGGCTTTGGATTTGGAAAGCAGTGGAATGATTTAAGTGGGGCAGAATGTGCTATCCTAGTAGAAATATGGAAGACACTGGTGCTGAGAGTGATTTGAACTCCAGTGGTCTCTCTCAAGAGGCTTCAGAGGAGAAGAATTTTTTTATGTGGCCTACAGATCATTCTTGTGATATTTTGGTAACAAATGTAGTTGCTTTTTACCCTGCCCAAAGAGTCTGCCTGAGGTTAAGGTAAAGAGATTTAGATTAACTTCACTGGCAAAGGAAGTCTCAAAAAAGCCTAGGTTAGACTGAAGAGCATTTTGATCAAGCATAGCAAGCATAGAAAGGAAAAACACAAAATGTATGGCTCAAAGAGTAAAGGGGCACCAGGAAGTGGAATGGACCTAAATCCTGTGTTCAATCCTGTGGAACTGGGGGAGTGGTGACCTCAGGGTAAGATCCTACCCAGATAAACTTATTGTTTATGCTTTTGCAGTTGAACAAGGGACAGTTACATACCATGTTAGATATTATTATGATCTGATTATTATTTTCATTTGAACATAAGAAATATGAGTATGTATCAAGTTGACAAAGGATGGATCATGATGCCTATTCTCAGTTGTCAACTTGATTATAACTGGAATGAACTACAATTTAGAACTTATAAAGATCTTGTGAAAAGGTAAAAAAGGCTTAGGTCCAGGTGTGATGGTACATGCTTTCAATCCCAGCATTCAGGAGACAGAGGCATGGAGATCTCTAAGTTCAAGGTCAGTCTACAGAGCAAGTTCTAAAACAGCCAGGCTTAGGAAGTGAAGGAGCTGGGAAACAGAAAGCTGGTGAAAATATAATATACTAAATAACATTAATCCAAGTATAATTATTGACATATAGAAGTTTGGCAACAACTGTCACATAAAATTTTTTGAGGTTTGATGATATTTTGTACATAAAATGTCTCCTATATACTCCTGTGTTGAAGGCTTGTTCTCCACAGTAATGTTCAGAAATGAGACTATGGAGAAGCGATTGGATACTGAAGGCTCTGAACTGAGGGATGTATTACTCGAATTGTTGGACCCATAATCTGTTGGTATTACTGTGAAATGATCAAAGTCATAATGTGGGAGTTTGTTTTAAGGAGATAGAATCCTGGGAGTATAGTCTTAAAAGATATAGCTTCTCAGACATTTTTCTACATTCTCTCCTTCCTAGTATCTTTCCTTAGTCATGTCCTTTTACTGTGATGGTTCTTCTTAAAAGCAATAAATGATGAACTGAAACTGTGAGCCAAAATAAACTTGTCTTTTAAATTAGATATGTTGTTGTCATAACAAAGATCAACTAACATAAAAACCTTAAAATCCCAAATAGGTTAATGAATACATGATATGATAGGGAGTAAATTCCAACTTTAATAGAACACAATTTGTGCTACAGAGATAAAAATCAGTCAGATACACAGTATAGCGCATAATATGCATAGTGTTATATAGGATTGAAATAGTCACCAGTTACAAATAAGCAGTAAGAACTGTCATAAGCTTTATGCAGACTTCAGGGCAAGCACAAATAAAAAAATTCTGGTAAATACAGAAAAAATAAAGTAAAGATAATGAAAGTACACCATTATAAAATATCATCAAACCTCAAAAACATCAAATAGAAAAAAGCTAAATAAAAAATAGAAAACAATTAAAATAGCAATAAGGACCCGGAAGATTCTTCAGTGAGTAAAACCTCTTGCTGTCTAGCCTGATGACCTGGGTTCTATCTCCTGGACCCACACCCACACTGCAAAAGGAAATGATTGTCTTCTGATTTACACATGTGTGCCTACACACACACACACACACACACACACACACACACACACACACCAAACACACACAATGCATTTTTGAAAATAAAATAACGATAATAAGCCAATAACAATCAATGGTTACTTTGAAAGTAAATAGAGTAAATAAATAGGATTCCTAGGCAGACACACCAGTTTTAACAGATGGATACATAAAACTACATTTATAAGCATTAAGGAAGCAAAGTATCATCCTACTTCATGTTGAACCAGATATTAACTACAGACTGTGGACAAGCTTAAGCTTGGACTGCTCTCTAGTGCTGAAATGGTGACAGCACACTAATAGCAGAGTCAGGACAAAGCATAACTTATGGTGGGTGCTACCTAAGTCCCAAATAGAACAAGTATTGACAGAAAAGACAAGAAGCTTGTTTAGAATTTCTAGGAAAACAGCCACAGCCAAATGGGGACGGCTAGAATAATAGATAATGTTCTGATATTCGGAAAATACTACATACCAACAAAAATTTTGAGTTTTGTTTTAGGAAAGCCCTGACCTTATCTTATTACAGAACTGTTGTTCAAATAAGGTGTCAGACACTGGCCAGATAATAATCACTATGAGACAATGCTCAGAGAATTTTAAAATAGTTGTCTTAAAACAATGAACATAAAATAGACCTGAATAAGTCTGGGGAGATAGCAAATGTGCTTGCCACATAAGCCCTGTGACCTGAGTTTGAATCCCTGGAAACTTATAAAGGCAGAAGGAGTGAACCAACTCCACAAAGTTATCTTCTGACAAATCATTGAACTAATGTGAATATATATCGGTGGTAAGTAGATGTTAAAACATGAGCCTGTCACTTTCTAACCCAACCCCATCACCTTTGGACTCATTCTCTTGGTATAGATCCCCCAAGTTCTTACCCACTACCCCTTTCATGCCCATCTCCATCCCCTTCTAACTCCCGACCAACCTGTAGAACTGCTATCTGGGAATCACAGCCAACACACTTGGCTGGGACTCAGGAGTACAACCTTTATCCTCCTCCCCATACTCCATTGTGGTCTCCAAAGACTTACTCAGAAGTTCTGGTGCTGCCTATCCACATGAACCCCTACTCCCAGCCCACTTCCATCCTCTTAGAGCTCTACCTCTTGGTAAAGACCCAGGATCCCTAGTTCTTCCCTGCTGCCCTTTTCCAGCCTTTCTTTCTAGCCCATTTCCATTCCTTTGAGACTCCCCACTGAGAATTAGAATATCTCTCTACCAGGGACCCTATAGCTATCACACTTGGTTTGAATTCAGGGACCCCACAGCTGCCAAACTTGGCTAGGACCCAGAGTGGGCAAGGGCAACCAAAGAATGGAACACCCATCTAACAAAAGTGAGACCAAATATCTATACCAAGAAACACTTCAAATATCATAGCCAAGATCACAGTGCAAAAACACATGAAGAGTCAAGACAATACACCTTTTCCAGAAACCAGAAACTGTATTGACAATATGCCCTGAGAAAAGCAATTGAGCTGAAGCCTAAGACAAGGATTTCAATATACCAATTATGAATATGTTCAAGGACCTTACAGGGGATATGAGGAAACATCAAATAAATACTGTGAATGCACAAACAGTTAAATGAAATAATGAAAATAATTCAAGACATGAAAGTAGAATTTAACAAGGATTTTTACTTCCTTCTCACATTCAGTTACTTGTACTCCATTTGAATTTATTAGGGAGCTTGTTTATATCTCTGATTTTGCAGAATGCTCTTACAAGTTTTCTTTTTAAATTTCTGTCTATTCAGTTGATCCATGTTATCAAATGTGGCATTATAGACTTCACTAACTCTGAATTATATTCCATTATATGCGTGGCCAAATTTTTTCCTTTTAAGAGGAAAAGGGACATATATTAAACAGTGTAATAAAATCTTGATGCTCCATCTTTAAAATAAGTCGAAACTAATGTACTTGCAGAGATACTTCCAACATTATAACCAGTCCTTGTGTCAATTTCTCCTCTATCCAGAAGCAGGTGTCCTGCTCAGAAAAATTCATGTTCCAAACAGGAGGCTAATCCCAAAAGTTCTTTTATCTCATCATGAGTGTCATAACTTTTATTCATTCATCTGCCAAGTGGTTACTTAGGATTTTTCATATACTTTCTATGTCGTCACTATTAGGGCTAATCCAGCAACAAAGATGGGAATGTGTATACATCTTTAAGGTACTGATTTTAATTCTTTTGGATATATCCTCAAAGATTGATTTTTTTGTGAGAAGTCATCACACTCTATTCAAAAGTGGCCATGTCATTCCACATTGTCATAGGGTTCCAATTTTGTGATCTCTCTCTCTCTCTCTCTCTCTCTCTCTTTCTCTCTCTCTTCAGAACATCTCTCCTAATACATGTGGTATGATATTTTATTGTGATTTTAATTTGCTTTTCCCTGCTGACTAGTCATAATGCTTACCTTTTAATATATCAAGTAGATATGCATAAATATTCTTTGGAAAAAAATCCTCTTTGAATCCTTTTCCAATTTTCAAATCAGTTTATTTGGTGACTTTTTTTGTATTGAGTTGTAGGAATTCCTTAATTATTTTGAATATTAAACCTTGATTATACATTGAAAGTATTTTCCAGAAAACATGGATGGAAAGTTTTGTTGGGAGTACTAAGGTTCTTGTGCCCACAGATCTCCAGGGAAACCAGGAATGTTAATCACACAGGGTTGTCTCCTCAAAGGAGAAAAATACCTGTTCTTCCATTCCAAAGGCTGGGAATTGGAAGTGATTAACAGCTTGGGGATCTGCATTGCCTGTTGGATCAGGCCATATCCAGCTTCCACAACCAGGACTAGAAGTGGCTAGTAATCTAAATGACCCTTACATTATCTACATAGCCAAGGGGCAACCCCAAGCTCCCACACCAGGACCTTAGGTGGCTAGGAGCTCAAACAACTTCTATGCTATCTGTATGATTGAGACCATACCAAATCCTTCTCTAGGCCCTTATGCTAATACAGATAGCTATCTCTAGACCTCATCTTCTTGAAAGAAATGGCATGTACTTTGAGTTGAATCCCTATATTATTATGCCTCCTTATACACTAGCGATTCTATCACACCAGGAAACAGGTTTTCCAAATTGTATGTACTGTCTTTAAATATTCTGGCAATAAACATCCTAGAATCAGATTCCCGAAGTTCCACCCAGCCTAAATAAGGCTGAACTGAATTTTTATTCTTACCTCTTCATGGATCATTTTCCTGCCTGCCACGATACCTGAAGGGATCTCCTCAAAGTTTCATGACTTTGAGTTTTGCAATGAATTCTGGACTATGAGAGAAAAATACCAGAGATTTTAAATTAATTTAAAAGTAGGCAAGTAGACAGCGCTGAGTCTGAAAGCTTCTCTGTGTAAGTGGCGACTCACTTGCCAAGCACGTGTGCAACTCTGGATTTCATAATAAACAGCACAAAACAAGAGAAGTTCTGCAAACCAAATTAATTAACGAAACAAAAAGCCATCCTACAGAGTGAAGGTTATATAACTAATTGAATATACCAAAACTCATTGCATTCCATCTTTTTAAAGGGTTTTTTATGGTTCTTGACTTACATCTCAATAAAGATTATTTTGTTTTGTTTCGTTCTTCAAGATAAGGTTTTCTGTATAGCTCTGGCTGTCCTGGAACTGGCTTTGTAGACCAGACTGGCCTTGAACTCATTCATCCACCTTCCTCTGCTAAAATCAAAGGCATGCACTACCTAGCAAGAAAGAAAAAAAAATTAATGATTGAAAAAGAATCCAAAGGAATCTCAAATATCCATCAATTATTACTATTGCTAAAAATTAACATACATATGCATGTGCAAACATTTTAGCATACAAGTCAAAGAGAATAATTGAATTATTACAAAACAAAAAAATATGAAGGCTTCAGTTTGGTAATTAAATGTTACTAAAGGGCCTGGAAGGTGACAACAAACCTTTATTACCAGCATTTATGTGGAATCAGTCATGGGTGGTTTGAGAAAGCTATTCTATGAAGTGATAGTTTCAATAGCAAAACAAAAATGGAAGAGAACATTCTTCAGAATCAGAACAGGGAAGTTCACAGTCCATTCCACATGGCTCAGTCCCACCTGGGGAGAAATTTGGTCCTAGTGCAAAGTGATCACAAGTGGAGAAGGTGGGAATCGTGCCTTAGTACAAAGCAAGCGGTTCAGAAAAGCTGCTTTCAATACCAGATAATTTACAGAAAAATAAGAAGCAGAAAGGGAGAGAAAAAGAACAGAAAGGAGGGAGGGAGAGAGGAGGAGTGTGAGAATGAGAAAGAGCAAGAGAGGGAGAGGAGAGGAGAGGAGAGGAGAGGAGAGGAGAGGAGAGGAGAGGAGAGGAGAGGAGAGGAGAGGAGAGGAGAGGAGAGGAGAGGAGAGAGAGAATTATTGTAGACGAGGCAAAAGTACCATGTGTAATGTAAGTTTCCTCTGAGATTGAAACATTCTATCCTGGGGCAGGAAAGATGGTTCAGTGAGGGGTTAAGAGGCTGCTCTTCCAGAGGACCTGAGTTTAGTTCCCAGAACCCCCATAGCAGCTCACAACTGACTGTGACTTCAATTCTGGGAGATCCAATATCCTCATACAGACAGACAAGCAAGAAAAGCACAAATGCACATTAACTACAAATAAATAAATCATCACAAAATTAATTTAAAAAAGAAATGTTTCATCTTGCAGGAAAGCTGCTTAAGCAGGAAGGTAAATAATTCAAAATAGCTTCAGGAAGTCTCCGAAACTGACAAAATTCATTAGGTCTCTTCTTCTCAAGAGTAAACAATAATGGCTCCGAGAGTCACTCTCAGAGCAGACAAGCTGCAAAGAAGACCATGAAATCAGGTCACCTGTCTACAAGAAGCAGAAACCAGTAAAGATGCCCAGAAGAGGTCTAGACCAATTGAGTCACTTGGAAAGGACATTGTCCAGCCTGTTGATCTGCCCGCAGATCAGTGTGCTACAGGTTCCTAGCTTTGTGTGCTGTCACTCATGCTGGCATGGGCCTTGGTGATGAAGCTCTCATTGAGTTATTTGTGCTCCTTTATGTAATCCCCCTCCTATTATATTCCTGTTAGTAACCTCTGTAAGACTTAGAGTTCACCAAGGTGAACTTTAGTGGTATCAGTACGTTGGTCTGTCATAAGGTCTCTATCTGGGGTGAGTGGACATGTATGCTGCATCGCCCCAGGAACAGTTTTGTCATACCATACCATGGAACTAAACTGACAGCAGAGAGACATGCACAGACCAAATCAAAAAAAAAAAAAAAAAAAAAAAAAAAAAAAAAAACCAGAGACTCCAAAAGCACCACAATCAGCTGAATGTGTAGCTCAAGTCGGTACATCCTTGCCTAGGGTGCACTAAACCAAGCAAGATGATCCATGAACATCATCCTGGAAATTAAGTGACGATTATAGGAGGTTCCAAGTAGGATGCCTTCCTGAAACATGAGGGTCTGTCTCGAATGAATGAATGAATGAATACAAATAAAGCATAACCAACACTGGATGCATTACCAGGTAGGTTTGCAGTACAAGGAGACAGTAGTAAAGACAGGGTCTGCATACTTTACAGGTTCTGAACACATTTGCTCTTCTCGGCATTTAATACAAACCAGGGCCAAGAAGCCCTTTGATAAGAGCCAGGCTGAGTCGGTGGCTAGGCATCTGCAGAAACAAAGATCCCTCCCTGTACAGTCCACTCTGGCAACCAAGGCAAATGTCAGAGGACTTATCTTAGATTCCTTGTCCATTTCTCTGATAAAACACCCTGACAAAAGCATCTTAATGGAGAACAAGTTTATTTGGCTAACCATTCCAGGCACAATCCATCATAGCATGGAAGTCACAGTGGCAAGAGCTTTTTAAAAAATTGGTCTCATTACATTTGCAGTCAGAGGAGCAATAGTCACTTGCATGCCACTGCTCGCCTGTCTTTCTAGCTTTCATTCACTCGAGGCCCATGAGACAATACCCGATCCCTGCTAAATTCAGGGAGGATCTTCCCACCTAAACGAACTCAGTGAGAAAATCTCTCACAAACATGTCCATAGGCCAATCTATCCAGATGGACAATTTGTCATTGAGATTCCCTTACCAGGTGATTTCTATATTGTGTCACGTGGAAGGACATCCTTAAGTTATAATAGTCTCTGCAAGGCCCTCTGGTTGCATGGCAAGGAACAGAAAGATGGGCATAGGAATGATGATTGCACAAAGCTTTGTGCTTTGTCAGACAAAGATAAGCAAGATGGTGAAGAAGCAGGGTCTACCCCTTACTTCAGGCTATCAAGTGCGTAGACATCTACACCTGTAGTCAGGTAAATGAGCACACAGACTCTGTACCTGGTCAGTGTTCACATATGATCGGGTATGTGACCACAGATACACCCAAGCTCATGCAAGTGAGCACATAAAGACAGAGACTGTCTGTACCTGTGCTCAGGCAAATGACCACATAAACAGTCTGTTCCGAGTCTCAAGAGTCACTGCATAGAGAGAGACATTATATCACATCTAAATTGAATTTTGTGGAAAGCTTTGTCCTATATTCTTCTATCTTTTATTTATTTCCTTTCTTTTCTTTTGTTAAAAATATAATCTTTTTTAAATAGCACAGGTTAGCCTGGTTTGGGAGCTCTGGGTTGCCTTCTGTTCCCAAGTACTGGGGTTGATTACTTCTGTAATTGGGTTTCTCTGCCATTTCTATTTGAGTCTAACTTTATTTATTCTTTTCTTTTATATTGTTTCCTGTCTCTATTTTGTTTTTACTCTTGCACATTTCTCTACTGCTTTAATAGAAATAACTATTATTCAGCTTCTTTTCTTTATATTTAAAGTTTTATTAACTAATATCTTAGGACACACTCAGGTCCTATATTCTACAAAGGTTACTGGAGTTATTGTATTTTCACAGCTAGTTTATCCATCAATTTTGGGTCATTTCTGCATTTAGCACTCTTCTCCTAGTATAGAGTTTTAGATCATGTTTGGTACCCTGACTCTGCGTATATGAGCTGTATCTTTAGCTACTGAGCCTCACCTCAAGTCCACTGGAAGAAAACCTCATGTTTACCCCAACATAGTCCCATTTTAACATCCAAAGTACTTCAGCCTAAAGAAAATGGGTAATTTTTTAAAAAGCAATCTAAAACGACTAAGTCCCACCATATAAACAACAAGAAAAACAGCCAGGCACCATGACTCCTTTCAATTACTAAGTAATAGATTTCTATTAAAGGGCATCAAATAAAATCCCAGAGAATGAATCTGAAATGATGACTCCCCCCCAAAAAAAAAACCTTCAAAATTAACTCAGACCATACAAATAAACCATTGGATGGAATCAAGAATTCAATACACAGCCGGGCAGTGGTGGTGCACGCCTTAAACCCCAGCACTTGGGAGGCAGAAGCAGGCAGATTTCTGAGTTCGTGGCCAGCCTGGTCTACAGAGTGAGTTCCAGGACAGCCAGGGCTACACAGAGAAACCCTGTCTCAAAAAAAACAAAACAAACAAACAAAAAACAACAACAAAAAAATAATTCAATACACATATGAAAGAGAAATTCAATAAGGAGATAAAATAATGGAAAATTAAATTGAGATTTTGAAAAAGAGTAGTTCAATGAGCAAATTAAAAAACAAAAACAAAACTTGACAAGCATAGCAGCACACACCTTTTAATCCCAGCACTCCGGTGGCAGAGGCAGGTGGATAGCTGTGAGTTTGAGGCCAGCCTGGTCTACATAGTGAGTTCCAGGACAGCCAGGGCTACACATGGAAAAACCCTGTCTCAAACAAACAGAAACAAATAAAAAATAAATAAAAGGGCAGCAGCAAGCAGGGAGTTGAGCCTAAGAGACATACTGTGTGTGCTGTGGAGGACTTTGAACTTTTAAATGTTGAGATTTTTAATGACTGTGGAACTTTTTTAAAGTTTAAAAGTTTTATATCGTGATATTGACATTAATGTGAAATTGTGGGTATAAACAAAAGAGGAAAGATTATGGCTTAAAAGTGATGTGATTCCACCTCTGAGGTCAAGGAACCCCATGGAAGAGGAGTCAGACAGCTTATAAGAGCCAGATGGGATGGGAGACTCCAAGAAAACAAAGCCCTCTAAATCAACAAAGCTCATATGAATGCACAGAGCCTGAGGCAGCATGCAGCATGCAGCATGCAGCATGCAGCATGCAGCATGCACAGGGCCTGCACGGGTCTGCACCAGGTCCTCTGCATATATGTTCTATAGCTATTAGCTTAATGTTTTTATGGGAATCCTGAGTATGTGAATGAGTGGGTCTCTGTGCCTTCTCTTGGGGGCTTTTTTTCCTCCTGTTGGGTTACCGTGTCCAAATTTGTTATGATGGTTTTTGTTTTATTTTACTATGTTTTATTTTGTTATGTTTTTTATTAGTTATTTTCTTTATTTACACTTCAAATGTTATTCCCCTTCCCAGTTTCCCTTCCTCAAACCCCCACCCCCACCCCTGCCTCTATGAGGGTGCTCCCCCACCCACCCACTTACTTCTACCTCAGTACCCTAGCATTCCCCTACACTAGGGCATCGAGCCTTCACAGGACCAAGGTTCTCTCCTCCTGTTGATGTCCAGCAAGGCCATCCTCTGCTTACATATGCAGCTGGAGCCATGGGTCCCTCCATGTGTACACGCTTTGGTTGGTATGTTTAGTCCCTGGGAGCTCTGAGGGTCTGGTTGGTTGATATTGTTGTTCTTCCTATGGGGTTGCAAACCCCTTCAGCTCCTTCAGTCCTTGTCCTAACTCCTCTATTGGGGTCTCTGCACACTCAGTCCAATGTTTGGCTGCATGGATCCACATCTGTATTGGTTAGGCTCTGGCAGAGCCTCTCGGGATAAAGCCATACCAGGCTCCTGTCAGCATGCACTTCTTGGCATCAGCAATAGTGTCTGGGGTTGGTGTTTGCATATGGGATGGATCCCTAGGTGGGGTAGTCTCTGGATGGCCTTTCCTTCAGTCTCTGCTCCACATTTCCTTTTGACAGGAACAATTTTGGATTATTTTTGAGGTGGGTGGGTGGCCCCATTTCTCAACCAGAGGCTACTGGATATGGTCTCTACAGGTTCTATCTAGCTTTTGTTGCGTATTTCAGCTAATGTTCTCCCTGTTGTGTCCTGGCAACCTCTTGGGTCCCTAGCATATGAGACTTTCTAGTGGCTACCCCCTCCCGTTCCCCCACCCCCAGTGCTACACACCTCTTTTCAAATTCCTGACCCTCTGTATTTCTCCCCCATCTCCTCCCATATCTGAACCAGCACCCCCATTTTCCCTCCCCCTCCTCTCTCCCTCCCAGATCCCTCTCTCACTCTACCTCCCTAGATTATTTTTCTTCCTCCTTCAGAGTAGGACTGTAGCATCCATACTTTGGTGTGGTCTTCCTTCTTGGGTTTCATATGGTCTGTGAGTTGTATCATAGATATTCCAAGTTTTTCTTTGGCTAATATCTACTTCCTAGATGTCCCTCAATAGAGGAATGGATACAGAAAATGTGGTACATTTATACACTGGAATATTGCTCGGGTGTTAACAACAACAACTTCTCAGGCAAATGGATGGAATTAGAAAATATCATCCTGAGTGAGGTAACCCAGTCACAAAAGAACACACATGGTATGTGCTCACTGATAAATGATTTTGGTTGTGCGTTTTCATTGTCGATTAGAAGTCTGTTCTTTTCTGATCCCTTCATCAACTTCCTCTTTCCTACCACCAAGCCCTCCAGCCCTGTGCATTGCTCGCTCACAAATTCATGGCCTCTTTTTTCTTTCATTGACATTGTTACATATAACTGTTGCATATGCATATATATATGTATATATATCATATCATGCATATGTATATCACAGAGATCTGCCTGCCTCTGCCTCCAGAGTCCTGGGATTAAAGGGTTGTGCCACCACCACTTGGCCTTGCTTCCTTTTTTTTCTATTAGTGAAACCTTTCGTTCAGGATTTTGTTTGCTTGGTTGTTGTTTCTTTTTCTTACAATATACTTTGATTGTCTGTGTGTGTGTGTGTGTGTGTGTGTGTGTGTGTGTGTGAGAGAGAGAGAGAGAGAGAGAGAGAGAGAGAGAGAAGTAAATTGTTTTTTATCTCCCTTTGTCTACCTGACACAAACCTAAACATATCTGAGAAGAGGGATTTTAATTTATTTATTCACATCAAATGCTGATAACCCTGCCACATCCACCCCCACAGAGACATTTTGCCTTCTTCTCTAAGAGCATGGGGTCCACTGGGTATTCCCCCACCCTACCACATCAAGTCTCAGCCAGGGGAGGCACATCCTTTCTCACTGAGGCCAGACAAGGCAGCCCAGTTGGGGAATGGATTCCACAGTCAGGATGGGGAATGGATACCACACTCAGGCTACATCCTTAGGGAGAGCCTCCACTCCAGCTACTGGGGGACCCACATGGAGACTGAACTGCATATCTGCTACATATGTGCCAGGGACCTCAGTCCAGCCCATGTATGTTCTTTGGTTGGTGGCTCAGACTCTGAGAACTCCCAGACCACAACTCTCTCAGTGGAGGGATAGGGACATAAACCTGCTCACAAAACTTTCAACCCCAAATTTGTCCTGTATAAAACAAACTAAGGGACAAAAATGGAGAAGAGATTGAAGGAATAGCCAGCCAATAACTGACCCAATGTGAAGCCCATCCCATGGGCAAGCTCCAATCCCCAACACTATTAATGATACTCAGTTATGCTTGCAGACAGGAGCCTAATATAACTGTCCTCTGAGAGACTCCACCCAGCATCTGACAGAAGATGCAGAGACTCACAACTAAACATTGAATGGAGGTCTGGGACTCTTATGGAAGGGTTGGGGGAAGTATTGAAGGTCCTGAAGGGGATGGGAACCCTACAGAAGGATCAACAGAGTCAACTAACATGAACCTATAGGAAAAGAAGCAATTTTAATTGAGAAACAGTATTCATAAAATAAGCCTGAAGGCAAGTTTCTGGGATATTATATTAACTAATGACTGACAAAGGAGGTCACACCCCATTGAGGGTGGTTTCGTCCCTGGGAAGGTAGTGTTGGTGACTGAAAAAATCAGACTAAGCAAGCCATACGAAGCAAGGCAATAAGCAGGTGTTATGGTTTGTATATGCTGGGCCCAGGGAGTGGCACTATTAGAAGGTGTGACCCTGTTGAAGTAGGTGTGTCACTGTGGGTGTGGGCTTTAAGACCCTCATCCTAGCTGCCTAGAAACCAGTATTCTGCTAGTAGCCTTCAGATGAAGATGTAGAACTCTCAGCTCCTCCTGTACCATGACTGCCTGGATGCTGCCATGTTCCCGCCTTGATGATAATGAACTAAACCTCTGAACCTGTAAACCAGCCCCAATTAAATGTTGTCCTTATAAGAGTGGCCTTGGTCATGGTATCTGTTCATAGCAGTAAAACCCTAACTAAGACAGCAGCATTCCACCATAGCCTCAGCTTCACTTTCTACACCAATTTCCGTGGATGATGGACTACAAGCTGAAAATGAAGTACAGAGTTTCTTGCCCAAGTAACTTTAGAACTTAGTGTATTATGGTACCTAGAGCCAGCATCAAACCCACTCACAAAATACTTGGTTAATTCACAGGCAATTATATTTATATTGCCTGGTAGGGGGTTATCTGATTACACGGGAAACTGAGTTATGGAAGATCACTGGTACCTTGTTTTGGTTTAGGTTAAGTTTTTCTTTAAGGTTAAGTTTTAGTTTTAGTTTTAGAATTTCTTTTTGTTTTTATCTAGATGCATGGCACCTTCCAGCAGTATGAACAGCAGCCAGCAGAATGGAAGCTTCCAGGTAGTTCTATCTTGATTTATCTATTTGTCAAATACCAGGTCTGTGGTTTCTTCAGTAATAGGGTCTTACTATCTAGTTCCAGTGAGTGTTCGAAGCCAGTGGCAATAGCATCCATTGTTTGGGAAGCCTCCAGCCAATAACTCAGAAGGAGGTAGCCTACCCCTGGTGCTGAGATTTTTGATTCAAAACTTGTAGCTTCTGGAAGCAGCATTATCCATTCAGTCAGCATTTCTCCATCCAAAAGTTTGGTTCTCTAATTGGACTTGAGAGCTGCGCAACAGGAGAGAGATCATAGATGGTACTGAAAACCCAGCAGACTGCCCAGGACTAGTGAAGTCCTGAATGTTGGGGGAGAATGTACAACCGCCAGTTTACTCTACCATGATAATAGCCTAATTATGCTCTAAATATTTGTCCTTATACCCACAGATAAGTGTAATCCTCATGCCTCATCGATTTTCTTTCTCTTGGCAAGAGACAGAGATTATTACAGAAGACAGCAAGCCGTCGAACTGCAGAGTTGTGGAACCCAGTCACGATGGACACAGCTACAAAACAGCTGCATCTAAGGCTCAGGGAATATTTTGGAAGAGAGAGCAGACACAGTCTAAGAACTAGAGGGTCAGGGAACAAGATGCAAGGCTGTGTCTCCTAGGAATGCCAGAAGCTACCCACAAAGTCTCAGCAACATGACTGCCCAGAGGTGACCTGAACAAGGACAACAGTAGACATGCCAGATAGGGCAGGAGGAAAGCCCATGAGGTCTCAACCTTATATCCAGAGAACAAGGGGAAACGAAGGAAAACTGAGAGCTAGAGAAATAGGCTTCCCCAGGGAGGGGCACAGCAGTTGTTTATCTCCTGCCAGAGGCCAGTCCTGGAAACATGCATCCAGGTCACATCATAAAGCCTGAGCTGGTTATATTTAGAAATATATATGCATACATACAAACACATACGCATGTGTGCAGGAAATAACAATTGAGGAAGAAAGGGGATATTTGAAAGAGAGCAAGGAAGGATGTATGTGAGTCTTTGGGGGCTAGAAAAGGAAATAGAGAACAGATATAATTATGATCAAAAAAGAAAGAAAAGAAATCATTTAGTTGCCTGTTGAAACTAGTAAGATGTTGCCTATGTCCTAAGTTTTGGTTGACCTTTTCCATAACGCTATCACCCCAAGCACCATCCCTCTTTAAGGCTTTCTAGGCCTGGTGTCCTCCCAACTCCTTGTTCACGTCACAAGCATTTTACTGTCCCTCCCCTCAAGACCTCTTCTCGTGGTTCCTCTCATGCTCCATGATGTCCATAACTCCTGTTGGAACAGGGGAATCAAAAACTGTGAAGTCGGTGTCCATATGGGAGAGAACATAGGTGGCTTCTGTGGTCATTTTGACAAAGATGTGAAAAAGGTACATTGGAGAAGAGATAGCCACCCTCATTGACAAAAAAAAAAAAAAAAAAAAAAAAAAAAAGTCCTGGGGAGAACTGGGTACATACATGTAGAAGGCTGAAACCAGGTCCCTAACTTCAGAGTGAAAAAAAAAAATATTTCTAGATGGATGTAAGACCTGAAATTCTGAGGATTTCAGAGGAAAATGCAGGGATTACTTTGCTCAAGAGAAGGGGGTAATCACAAACTTTCTTCAAAGGTTCAACAGTTCTGGAAATGGTCTCCATATTTGGCAGGTGGGATTCAGAGAAATTAACAACCGTCTTCACAGTAAACACAAATAAATTGCCAGAGTGAAGAGACAGAATTCAGAATGGGAGCCGGGTGGTGGTGGTGCACTCCTTTAATCCCAGCACTTGGGAGGCAGAGGCAGGCTGATTTCTGAGTTCAAGGCCAGCCTGGTCTACAGAGTGAGTATCAGGACAGCCAGGACTACACAGAGAAACCCTGCCTCAGAAAAAAAAAAAACTCAGAATGGGTGAAAAAACTTTGCTACACAAGTCATCATACAGAAATTTAATGAAATATATACATAATTCAGACAACTACAGTAGAACCAAACAACTCAAAAGAGAGTAACCAAAACACATTTCTCACGGTGGGTAATACATGGCATGCACATGCACATAAACAAGAGGGAGACCCTGATGAGGTGGAATCCCTGGTGGGAGAGAATGTGTGTGGGGAGCAAAGGGAAGGCATGAGGCTTGGAAGTGGGTAAAGTCTGCTTTATATTTGAAAGTGGCATGCATTAACCCACTACCATTAGCAGCCTGTGTATCCGGCTTGGGTACAGTGGGCTGGAGACATGGCTCAGAGCTTAAGAGCACTCTCTTCTCCTGCATAGGACCAGATTCTGATCCCAGAGCACATGGGCACAGCTTGCAAGCATCTATAAATCCAGTTCCAGGGGTTCTGGCCTCCGATGACACAGACACTCGTGAAGTGCACATGCATGCATGCAGGCAGGCAAACAGATATACACACAAAAATAAAAATCAACCATTTAAGAGGGATACCTACGTGGTTTTCTAAAATAAGTGAATATGCATATTCCCTTGTACAGGATGGTGTTGCAGCTGAACAATCCCGCGTCCTTGTGTGCTTTGTAACTAGAGTGGTTGATGTAGGCAGTGAGAGATGCATAGGTTGTTTACATTTAAGGGGGGAAGAGAAGTTCCCCAGAGGAAAATGTGAGAAGGCAGGAGATGGGAATACAAAGTCACTCCGTAGACACATGCCTCTGTGAAGCATGAAGGAAGAAGAGCACCAGAAGATAACATGCACTCTCGGGTGACCCAGGAGAGCTGACATTGGTGTAGTGGGTGCTAAAGACAGGACATGGGATTGGGGGTTGCTGGGCTGCTTAAGAAAGCCCTCACAATCATGAAGAAAAGGATGTTTGGAACACAGAAGGGGATGAAAGACACTACAGGTAAACGGGGGTGGGGGTAGGGGTGGGGGTGGGGTGGGGGTGGAGAGGAAGCAGTAGCAACTGGACAGCACACCAGAGAAGCTTGCTAACAAGGGGCAGCATATTTAAGAAACACCAAGGGAACCAGCGGTATAGCAGCCCTCAAGGCGTCCGCCTGCCTGCAGAGGGCGCGGGGCCCTCTGAGGTCTCTCTCTCTGACCCGCGAGTTCGAATCCCACTCGCTCCCGCGTGTCTCCTCCCGTGTCTCTTGGGGGAAAAAAAACGTTGCCGGGCGGTGGTGGCGCACACCTTTAATCCCAGCACTTGGGAGGCAGAGGCAGGCGGATTTCTGAGTTCGAGGCCAGCCTGGTCTACAGAGTAAGTTCCAGGACAGCCAGGACTACACAGAGAAA